>NW_008353038.1:70240-75980 GCF_000622305.1 Nannospalax galili
GAAAGGATTGTATTGTTTGATTTTATAGTTTTGAGAATTCTTTATATATTGTACATACAAAGCCTTTAGCACAAATGATCTACAAATATTTTTCACTACTCTGTGATTCTATTTGTTTCTGGAAATCTGTTGAGGTTTTGTAGTGTAGTTTTAGAATGTTCTCGTTTTTGGATCAAGAAATGCAAACAAACTGACATTTTTTTTCGGTGAAACTGTGTCTCTATCAACACTCCACTCCTATTGCCAAATTTGCCTCCAAAGGGCTATGGAGGATCTGCTATTTTACCCAATTTACAAACTAACATTTTAGCTCACCATGTTTTCATGGACACTATTATAAAATGTGAGATTTGTCAGTAGAGACAAACAATAATTTATCACTCCCAGAAGTAGCATTAGTCAGAATATCAATATTGTTGTACTAGTCTCAGAGTCCCAATATCTATAAAGAGATTTGAAGAGAAAAATGAAAATGTCACATATGATGTGTTGTATCAAGAGAAACGCAAATTTGGGGAAGCCAAACATATGGCTGTTAACCATGATTGCTTTACTCTAGAGAGAGACTTTGCTGCTCTCTATAAAACATTTTTACAAACATAGCCCTCTCTCAAAGGTCACTTAATGCCTTAAAGTAGTGAAGAGGTCTAAGAGAGACTTTGAGACTCATTTCCCAATAGTAGGAACTTCATTCTGGGTCTTTCCACCACTGGGATTTAGTGACTGATAGTAATAGTGTCTGTAGTAATTTACTTCACTTTTCCAATGCTTATATTTTTTTCTTTTTCTTCTCCCCCCCAATGCCTACATTTTGATAAGCCTCTTGCTATATGTTGGTTTATAGCTTTCATTGAATTTTTTAGTGAATATTTTACTTTGCTGCTTTATTTGTCTATTTTTGGGGACAAGGTCTTCCTAATATAACCCTGGTTGGCCTCAAGCTCACTATGCATCTTGGGCTACCAAAGACAAAGTCATCTTCATGCTTTGATTTACAAGTGCTAAAATTAAAAGTGTGCCCCACCATGTCCAAATTCACATTGAACTTAGAAAAGAAATAGTAACTTTTAATGAATTTTGGTGCTTTTCATATAATACTTCTTAATAACATTTAGATCCCTTCCCCTATCTGCACCCACCCCACAACTCCTGCACTGGATTTCATGAATTTTATCCTATATATTGAGGCTTTTTTCTCAAGTTTGTGTCCCCAGATGTCCCTTGGTGTGACTTCATCCACTTGAGTCTGGTCAGCCTATCTAGTGCCACTCCTTTAAAGAAGACCAACTCTCCCTCGCCCAGCAGCAATCAGCTGCCAATAGAATGAAGCTTCTTATCCTTTCCTCCAGCTTGTCCCTGGATGGGAGTCTTGAGCCACCAAGGGTCCAGGGACCACTACAGATAAGGCAGACAGAAAGACTGCAAGAACCGGGGATGGAGGGTGATCATAAGGAAACAGAGTTCTCCAGGTGACTGGGAATTTGCTCAAATGAGCTTATAGCAATGATAAGAGCATGAAAAAAATCTATCTAAGCTCAAGGCTTACCTTTTTTCTCATTTGGAGACTCCAGTTACATATACAAGTCATCTCTTGAAATTTTCTCAACGTTCACTAAGTGAGGTATGTTTATATAAGATTGCTCCTTTTATCTTACAGTTATTTTTAACTAGTTTATAAAAAACATAAAGTTGTATGTATCAAAGAGCTGACATGATGTTTTGATAAATACACATTGCATAATGTTCAATGAGGCTAAATATATCTATTGCCTTAAGCACTGACCATTTCTTTATGATGCAAGTTTACAAAATCCTCTTCTGAGTTTCTAGACTGTATTATATGTAATTGTTAATTTCATTCACACTACTCTTCAACAGCACCACAGAATTTCTTGTTCTGTTTAACTATGACTAACTCATTGATCATGCTTTCCCATCCCCCCATTCTCTGCTTACCTTGGGCTCTGGTAAACATCTTTGTACCCTTGAGTTTCATAAGATGAGCTTTTTAGATTCCACATGTAAGTGAGACTCTGTTTTTGTTGTGTTGAATATTTTTTAAATTTTCAAAGATTTATTTTAAATTTTGAATTAGGGGGAGGTTGGCACAGATGCCACATGTGTGTGGGTCTCTACAAAGGTCAGAAATGGAAGCTGGAGTTTCACAGGTTCTGAACAAAATCATGAAGGTGCTGGGAACTGACTTTGAGTCCTGTGAAATAACAGCACAAATGCTTAATTTCTGAGACATCTCTCTCCAGCCCATTATTAAATTTTTGATTAATATTGAATGGCTTTATTACTATATTTTGAATTTCACTATTTCCTCTTTAATATTGAATCTAGTGCTAATCATCAGTAATCTATTCCAAGGCTCATAAAACTTTGTGGAAAGGGAGGCAGAAATAATGTAAGAGCTGGTGATGGGAAAGAAAGCAGCCGTGAAATGGTGAGTTTTGGGCATGGCATGGCCATTGCACCCATCAGCTCACAGCATCTGTGTTTACTTGCATAAAATTTGCACATATCAAGCTTTCAAAATTCCATCATGAATGGGGAAGAGATGCCCAAGGCTCTACCCAGACCACAGAGGCTGCTGAGAGTTGATTCCATTTGAAGGATAGAGAATCACATCTTTATTGACATGGTTGCTAGTAGGTAGCTAAAGCCCCAGTCACATACTCATTTTAATATATGCAGCACAAATTGTAATCAGGAGATTATTAATAGCATTAAAAATAGAGATCTTGAAATTGGGAAGAAGACCTAGTGTGGGGGCCCTAAGGTGAGCTGAAACGAGGAAGTGTTGGATGGTCAATATACATTGTATACATGCATGAAATTTTCAAACAATAAAATAACTTATTTTTTTAAAAATATATTTTCTCTGTAACACTGAGTTCTTCACCTCCAGAAGTTTCACTGAATGTTTATATGTCTTTAGCATCTCTGACATTTTCAGTCTTTTATCTACCTTCTTGAACACATGCTACACAGCCTTAATAACATTTAAATGTTCTCAATGTTAGTTCCAACATTTACATCAGTTCAGATTGGTTTTGATTCCAGTTATTTTTTTAATGCTCTCTGTAACACTGAGTTCTTCACCTCCAGAAGTTTTACTGAATGTTTATATGTCTTTAGCATCTCTGACATTTTCAGTCTTTTATCTACCTTCTTGAACACATGCTACACAGCCTTAATAACATTTAAATGTTCTCAATGTTAGTTCCAACATTTACATCAGTTCAGATTGGTTTTGATTCCAGTTATTTTTTTAATGCTTCTCTGCATGTTTGATTGGAAATCAAACCTTCTTAGTTTTGCCTAGGATGCTGAAGGCCTTGGTATTTCTATACATAGCCTACATTTCTTCTGAGAAACGATTAATTATGCTGTTTATTTCTAGTTTTCTTTTTTTAAGCTTTAAAAAATTTATTGATAATTTCGTACATGCATATAAGGTGTTTTGATCAAGTCCATGACCATTCCCTCCCCTCCAACTCCTCCCATATCTCCGGATCACTTTTTCCTGACAACTTCGTGTACTCTTTTGTCTATGAGGCTTTTTGCTACTCTAACATTGGCTAGGCAGTTAGGGTAAAAAGACCCCAAAGAAAAGTAGCCAGTTTCTTGGTTAAAAGTCGAAATGTCCTCGGGCCTCTTAGCAACATACTCTGTTCCAAAGGCCAAAAATGTCAAAAGTATTTTGGAACTCTGATCTAATCCCTAAGATTTTAATTTTCTTTTTAAATGTTGCTGTTCTTACTGAAACAAGGTTCTCCTCCTTCCTGATACACAGTGAGTCATGAATGCTTCAATCTGGCTCTATGAAATGAGCTCTGTTGAAAATCACTCTTCTTATAATCACTTCAGAGAAAGAGAGAGAGAGAGAGAGAGAGAGAGAGAGAGAGAGAGAGAATGAGAGAGAGAGAAAGAATATGTGTTCATGTGTTTGGAAGCCAAAGGTTGTCATTAGGTGCTTTCCTCAATATTACCCAGCTTAGTTTTTGAGACAGGGTCTCTACCTAGAACTCATCAATTCCATTAGACTAGCTGATCAGCAAGCCCAGGATCCTTCTGTTTCCATCACCTGTGATTACAGAGACATACTAGCATTTTCTACATGTGCTAAGATATTAACCCAGGTCATCTTATTTGTACAGAAAGCACTTTACTAACTGGAGCATCTCCCTAGCCCCTTCATTTATGTTGTTTTTATTCCTCACATATTTATGCTGACCTATCTTCAAACTAAGATTGTAAAGAGGCCTTTTACATTGAGAGTTATCTTTCAGTACAGATCTTTCTTCTCTGGAACTCAGACTGAGTATACTAACAGCTCTATTTTTCCAAAACTTTCTGCTTAACTGCAACCACTGAGAAAGAGTGTTCAACCTTGCCAATAATCTGCTGCTCCATCCCATTTGCCCTGGAAACTCCTCTTTGGAGTTATCTAAGAAAACTCTGGTATTTTCCTCTTTGCTTCCCATCTCTCAATGACCACTGTCCTTCACCATTTGATGTCCAATATCTTAATAGTTATTTGCCACACATTGTATTTATTTTTAATTTGTTTCCAGTATGTATTTCCAGTAGGTAAACTCAGGTCTCTGATAATACATGTTGGTCATACATGGTCAGTAATTATTCTTCTTTATTTATTTATTCTACTTCGTGTGTGTGTGTGTGTGTGCACATGTGTGCGCAGGTACCCACAGAAATAAATAATCAAGGAGGTGTCCTATTACAAACCTTGGTGCAGGTGTTTGTAATCCACCCAGTGTGGGTGCTAGGGTTCAAAGTCCAGTCCTTTGATAGAGCAGTAAGTATTCTTAACTGCTGAGCCATCTCTCCAGACTCATAACTACTATTTTTTAATATGGAAGAGATACTTCTCTTTATATTAACTTATATTTGGAGTTTATCATTCAATCACAATTCCTTTTTTTAATTTAATTTAATTTTATTATTATTTTTAACAGAGCATAGGGTAGTGGTTTATTTACAGTAGAGTGGGAGCCCCAAATTTATAGCTATTCTGTAAAGTCCACAGTCAAATACAGATCCTCTGACCTCCCGACAGCTGCACAAAATGGTGAGAGAGGTGCCTCTTGGTGTTCTAGGCTTATATATCATTTGCCCCTCCCCCACATGCAACTAAAGTAGATTGATTGGGTGGGAGGGGTAACTGACTCCCCCCCTCAACTCTTTGATGAGCATGGGAAGGAAGTATAACTATAGCTTGCCATCATAGTGGTCAGAGGACTTTTCCAATTAACACTCCACCCCTTTCTCCGGCTCTTACATTTTTTCTGCCAACCCTATGAGGCAATTTGTAAATTGCTAGTTGATGTGTGAGGGCTCAACCCACTATGGGCAGTGTTATTCCAAAGCAAGTAGGCCTGGGCAGTGTAAGAAAAGTAGCTGAGCAAGCAAGTATGCAGCATTCCTCCACTGTCTCTGCTTCAGTTCTTGTAGTGTTATTCCAAAGCAAGTAGGCCTGGGCAGTGTAAGAAAAGTATCTGAGCAAGCAAGTATGCAGCATTCCTCCACTGTCTCTGCTTCAGTTCTTGTCTCCATGTCCTTGGTTTGCATTTTGGCCTTGGCTTCCCTTGATTTGGACATATAAACCAATTTTCCATTACTTCCCCATTTGCTCTTAGTATTTTATCATAGAAACAAAGAAACAAACTAGCAAAAAGGTGTCGTAGAGGGACAATTGGATACAAATTCTTGA
>NW_008353038.1:77421-85603 GCF_000622305.1 Nannospalax galili
CCCTGATGACTTTATATCCATGCCAAGAAGCTCAGAAAGTAACCAACTGTCACTAGTAATAATCAGATATATAGAAATTAGAAACTCATGTGCGTGCATCTTAGTGTTAATAGTATTGAAAATGAATTTTCTGTATGAAACTGTGTATTTTAATAGTGAAATGGAGATCTTTTTTAAAGTTTAAAACCTCATTTAATTTTATCTTATAGGGTTTATACTGAGTATATAGGGTTTATACTGAGTATATGTAAATGCTGTTATGATGAAATTCTTCTTGTGAGTGTGTGATTATTAAATAAATAATTTACAAAATAAATAAATAAAAATTAGTGTCTACTCAGTAGATGAAACAATGAGTCTTTGTAGTGTGTTCCACAATCTATATCAGATACTTGATCACATTCATTGGTTGTCCTCCTAGTTGGTTCAAATGGTGTTTGTTTTCATTGCTTATTCCCCTCAGGGTTTGTGTACTGAGTTCTGGGCTTTCCCTTCACAGTCCTCCTTCGTTCACCTATTCCTCTTATGAAATTCGGCCTTTCCTGCATTCCCATCTTTGTCTTCTTCCTCTGCGAAAGATTCCTTTGATTATCTTCAGTGAAGTTCTTACTATCATCAATTGTTTATCTTCTGTTTATCTTGGTCAGTCATTTCCCCATTGACTTTCAGAGATAACTTTGACAGATTCAGCAAATTTTGTTATTACTTATTTTCAGGGTTTATGATATACAGTTCCCATAATTTCCTGTTTTTTAGGGCTTCTGCTGAGGAGACTATTATTCTGTTTGCCTTAGGACATGAGCTGTTTCTCTTCCCCTTTTTAATATTATTTCTTCTTTCTGCAGTCTTGACATTTGAACTATAATGTGACATGGAGAAGTTCTTTTCTGATCATGTCTACTTGGTGTCTTGAATTTTTGTTCTTGAGTTTTCACAACTTTCTCTAGATTTTGGACATCTTCTGTATTTCACTGAGTCACTTTAAAAAAATATTTTATGTATTATTTTTATTTTATGTGTATGAGTATATTGCCTGCATGCAAGTGCAGTGCAGGTCATGCAGTGCCGGTGGAGGTCAGAAGAGGGCATCAGATACCCCGGAACTGGAGTTATGGATGGGACTCCATCCCAGGTCCTCTGCAAGAGCAGCCAGTGCTCTTCACCCCTGAGTCATCTCTCCAACATTCATTGAGTCATTTTTATCTGTTTTTGTTTGGGGGAAGCATGAACAAATGTCTACCTGCACCAGACAGAACACTGATAACAGACCAAAGAAATGAGTCCGCTTTTCTTTCTCCCTGTACAAGTTTCTTCCTATTTATTCTGAGAAAAACACTGACCAAACCAACTTGGAGAGGAAAGGGTTTATTTGGCTTGCAAGCATAGTCCATCATCAAGTGAAGCCAAAGCAGGAATCTGGAGCATAGACCATGGAGGTATCTGCTTGCTGGCTTGCTTCTTTGGCCGGTACTCAGCCTGCTTTCTTGTACAATACAATAGCATTTCCTTGATTTTGTCTTCATCTCTATCCTTTCTTCTAATTTGTAGGGTCTATTGATGTTTTCCACTATATTTCTATTTGATTCATTGAGTTTTTAATTTCTATTATTCTTCATGGAATAATAAAGAAAATATGTAAATAAAATGTGATTAAGATAAGAGAAAGAATATAAGAACACATCTGCTTTTAAAATGTGAATGTAGTAGAGCAATGTAAAGTGTAGTAAAAAGAAAGGGAAAATGGGGATATCAAAGAGAAGGTTAAAGAAACAACAAAAATAGAGAATGGAGTGGCTTTTTTGTGTGTACCTTCAAAATTGTAGTCTGCCAGGTGGCAACGAGGTGGACTCAAGTGGGACTATTGCCTTTCCTGTTATTCGCTGATGTCAAGCCTGGGCCAGTCAAAAATCAACTGTCTACTACTTCTTTACTCATGCTAAAAACTTCCCTTATTTGTATCCCAGAAGCCATTGCTGGTCACCCTAGCACTTGTGGTCTGTGACTCAGGTAGATTCTCCTTCTCCTAAGACTCCCAACCTGAGCTTATGCACTCTGAACTGACTAATGTCCAAGTGAAGGTGTGTTCCTCCAAGCAAATCTGGGAGTGGGGGAAACAGCGCACTGAGCTTTGCATTGGAATGGGGAAGACAGAGGGAACACAGCACTTTGCTTGTAGGCATCAAGCTTTCAGGTCCTTGTCCATCAGTAAGTAGCTATCCTTAGCTGATGGAGGTTGTTTCGTATGCAGAAGGTAGGGCTCTACACAGCCTTGTCTGTGTCCACGACCAACCCTCCCCTTCTCCACAACTGCCTCTCGTGGCTGTCACCCACCCCCCGACACCCTGCCCCAGATACCGTAGAAGTGTGTCTCCAGGCTCCCTGACATTCTTTATTTTTAGGTCTCAGTTGAAAAGAGCCCAGTCACAAATAATAGAGTTCTCAAGGGGGCTACGGAATATAGTTTTTAAGATGTGTGGAATGACAGAATGGATTGATTGTCCAATCGTGGCATGCTTCCACAGGAAGGGTTGATGCCACACAAATGTCACCCACTGAATTTAGGGATCGTAAGAACTCTGGCCTTGTGCAGCCATCGTGTGGCTTGGGCTGCCACCTCTCTGAGGAACCAGGCCTAGAGTCTCAGAATTATCCTAATTTTGCTTTGTTGTCTTTTCTGTTTCTGGGTTCTTTTAATCTGTTCTAGCACCTCTTTCTTTGTTCCTGACGTTATTTCTACCTCTCTCTTCTCAGAATGAACTGTTTATGTTACTCTGACTCTTCTTATTGATGGAATCACATGGAGGCCGTTTCTGATCTGCCATCTTAGCCTAGAATTCCTGCAAAGGAATTTGTGAGATATGATTAATATTTATGAACTATTGACTTTGAACGAAGCAGATTGTTTTTCCACAGTGTAGCAAACTTCATCTAATCAATTCTAGTCCTTAAGAGCAAGGACTGAAGTTGCCAGAAGAATTTAGCCTCTACACTGTTAAACAGAAATTCTGCTTGAATTTCTAGCCTTCAGATTTAAGATTGCAATATCATCTTTTATCTGAATATCCAGACCATTCAGCTGCCCTAAGACTTCTGAGTGTGCCATTCCCACAATTGTATGATCCAATTCCTTAAAAATTTCCTCTTTGTCTTTCTCTTCTGTGTATGTCTCAAGATGAGATATCAATATATCTATATCTCTATATAGAGATACAGATAGATATGTGTGTATATATCTCCTGTTGGTTCATTTATGCTCTCAAACCCTTATAGAGAAATCCATGTAATAAAGTTATAAAAGGAACAATGGAAATTAGTGGAAAGATAAAAATTACCTCTGTTAAGTATATGCTGAGGATAGTACTACTGTAGGTCTGAAATCTACAGCTTCTTTATCCTTAGTTCATGTAGTAGAGTTTTATATATAATATATGTATATATAGATCATATCATTTTCATCAATATATATTGTTTCACCAATATATAATGTATATATGTATACATATTGAATATATTAATTTTTATTATAAATTAAAATTTTCAATAAGACCAGGATATATTTGAAGGGAATAATAGTAGAAAGAATAATTTTTATCTCCCTCAAGGATAAAGTCTAACCAAATTTTAAGAAACTTATGGACTCCTGATAGAGAATCAGTGAAAACATTACTATCAATACTTAATAACCTACATTAGCAGGCTGGTCATGATACTGTCATGCAGCTTGGTGCTTCATTGAGAGTTTCCTTTGGAACTTGCTTTGCTACTGTGATCACCCAGATAATGACCCCATTATCAGTGCTTATCACAGCAGTCTGAACCACTGATGCCTACAGTTCTGCCAACTACCTGATTACCAGCCTTTTCTTACCATAAGGAGCAGTGCTTATGGTAGTGCCTTTACTGCTTCTAAAATCGAGGTCATTAGCCAAAAAGTGAAGAACTACAGCTGTCGATCCCAAATCAATTACGTGTTACCTGTCTACCTCCTGATTCTCTGGGACCTAGCAATGCCCTTCTCTAAAGTGCCTTGTAAATATGGTGTTGTCAATCCTTTTATGTTTTTCTGAAGTGTATTCAGTTCTTGAATATAATTCATGATTAAGGATAAAGTTGCTGGTCCACAAATTTTCATATATCTCACATCCTTCTACCTATTCTCTAAGGAAAGTTGTATGAAAATTAATATCTGCAGGGTGTGACATGGGCATCTCTGCCTTTCGGATATTCACATTGGAATTTCTTTCAATACTACTTCCAAAGCTAAAAAAATATTAACCAATGATTCCTTTAGATTCTCAGTTACTTACTCCCAAAAGGAAGCACATGCTTTCCTATTTTACATTCTTTAGGATTGAGGAGTTACCTGTGACAAGGTTTCTATTTGAGCTCTCATTTGATGGTTAATGTAAAATACAAACAATAACACATTTATTAAGCTCAATCAAGTAGTGCCTCACAGTATCTGTGCCCATATTTTGACTTTCTTTACAAATAACTCGTTGTATTGTCACATGTGAAAGGTGGATAAGCTCATAGCAGATTTCAGAAATCAAGAAATTCACAAATAGCTTAGAAAAATATATAATAATAAGATTGTGTTATTACACAATACTGGAACATACTGATGCAGGGTACTAAAAGCTAAATCTTCCCTAGAGGAAAACAAAACAACCTTTGTTTTTTGCAGTTAATGTAACTGTTAATACGTGACAAAAAACAATTTATACGGCACATTGTATCAGTGATTGAAACCTACATGTTTTTCAATGCACATTTCAATAATGCAGCAATGGCAACTTTACTTCCTATGAACAATTTAGCTTTAAATATTTATCAACTGATACAATATTTAAATTGGCATCCTGCTGTGTACTGAAAACTTTCTAATATGGTTGTGTCCAATTGAGGTCATTTTTGTAATATAAGAACACTTTTATGAACAGTTATTTTCAACATTGATAGTATTAGAGTCAAAATGAATGTATTGACTAAATCTGGACCTAACCCCATGGCACTATTTTTCAGCTACTAAAACCAATGCCAGCTGTTGACTTTAAATACAATGAGAACAACTATTGGAACATATTAGTGTTGAATTTAATCTTTTTATCTCTGCAATCTTCTTTGATTTTAGAATTTAAGAGCTATGTGTGCATATATTTGGTTTTATGTTTTTTGTAGTCACACCGTTTTCAGTGCCAGACTCATTCTGTCAGTGTTGTTCATTTAGTTTATTTGAAACACTATCATACATAATATTTGTCCATTGAAAGTACAGTTATGATTTTCATCATATTCTCACAGATCACTACTGCCAGTTCTACAATATTTTTGTCGGCTCAAAAATAAATAGTCCCATGAGACTTTTATATTGCCCTTAGCCTTCCTATGTACCCCTGCTCTCTGACTCAGCCCTAAGCAACTGTCAGTCTACTTTCTGCCTCTACCTTTACACCTATCCTGGGCATTTCATCAGATGCGAATCTTTGTGTCTGGTTTCTTTCACTTAACATGATGTTATCAAGATTCACATTGCAGTCTGAACTAGTATCTCATTCAATTTTATAGGTGAAAATTAGTTCATTCTATAGATATATACATTTTCTTTACAGTTAACCAGATTATGAGTATTGGGGGCTGTTTCTACCTTTAAGCATTTGTGAATAATACTGTTGTAAACCTTCATTTGACGCTTTTGTGGATTCTTAGTCCACATGAAACTCTATGTTTACAACTTTAAACATGGACCAGATTGATTTTCAAAGTGCATTCCACCAGTAAAACCAGAAGTCATCTACATAATACCCTTGCATACAGTTTATCCAGGTGTTACTTGCTGATAGTTTGATTATAACCATCCACTGCATGTAATGTCTTCTCTCATGATTTTTAACTTGAAGTTATGAGGCTTGATTATTTAAAATGAAAGTTCATATTTTAGTAAGAATTTAATGTTTATTTTGTTATTAATGGTGATATATATATCATTACGTTGTCATATTGTCCATTCCCATGTTTTTCTCTTAGTATATACCTATCCAAAGGATTTGATCACTTTTAATGGGTTATTTTCTTATTTAGTTTGCCAATGTAGGATGTAAAGTATAATAATCTAACATAGCTATGCACTATGTGATTACCAAATCAGGATAGTTGACAGTTCTACCTCATTAAGTATTGTTTGAATTTTTAATTAACATGTAATAATCATGCATATTTCTAGATTACAGTGTGTTTGTATGTAACTAAATCAGGATAGTTAACTTTTCTACCTCCTTAAACATTGTTTGAATTTTTGATTAGCACATAATTATGCACATTTCTAGATTATAGTGATTGCATGTAGTAATCAAATCAGAGCAAATAATTTTTCTATATCCTTATCATTGTTTTGTGTCCAGAGACTTTGAGCTTATCTCTTTCAACTGGTTATAAAATATGTACAGTTATTGTGAATAGCAGTCCCTCACTGTTGTGCAGAACAAAATAACTTATCTTTCTGTTTATTTTCATATATGCATCACCTAACTTCTCTTCCAAATATCTTTTCTTCTAACACCTCCAACTTCTAGGCATCTTAGTACATTTGATAAAAAGTTCTTTTCACATCCACATGAGAGAGAGAGAGAGAGAGAGAGAGAGAGAATTAGGAAATTTGACTTTCTGCATTTAAGTTTTATCATTTAACACAGTGTTCTACCTATTTTTCTGTAAATGATAGGATATCATTATTTCTATGGTTGAATAATACTGCATTTTGAAAATAATCAGAATATCTTCATCACTTCATTTGTTGTCAAGCACCTAGATTAACCCAGAAAGCCACAACTGGCCAAAGTGCAGAGAATATGAGACTGCAGGGTGATTATCCCTAAATAGGATACCTATATTATATCAATCCTCTACCATGTAGAGCTCAGGGCCAATTGCAGAAGAAGTGGCAGAAAGACTGTAAAAGTCAGAGTAGGTGGATAACCACAGGAAACAGTGTTCCAGATAAATGGGAAGTTACTCATAGGAGTTACTCACAGCAATGGTACAGCAGGCACAAGACCTTGCAAGCTCAAGCCAGAAAAAATCTCAGCACAGAAGTAAGTGGGTAAAAATACCCAACCTTAGCTGAGAAACTATTGGCCATCCATAACTACTGGGAGAGGGACAATTGTTTTTTTTTGTTTTTTGTTTTTTGTTTTCTCTAAGGATGCGGCACTAGATATGTTAACCAGGCTCAAGTGGATGGACACACACTGAAGGACATTTGGGGAACCAGAAGTTGGCTCAATAGACCTTAACATATATGACAAAGTACCTGAAAACCAGCAGGGCTATAAGAGGATACAGACAGGGGAAATTCTCAAAAAGTCAATTAAAATAGTATTAAAAAATTTCTTGTGTCAATATTGTTTTTAATCAATGAACTTGGAAATCACAAGTTTACTCTGCAGGTTGATGCTTGCAAATCAGAAAAAAATATGTGTCTATGCTTGCTCACTTCTAAGATTAATAGAAAATGAAATAAAAAATAAAGAATATGTTCTTTGCTACTCTATTCCTAACAAACTACTTCTTGTTTCCCAATTAATCATGAAAGAATATAGTAAAAATTCCATTCAAAGATGCAGCAGAGCTAACCTCACCCAAAGTGAGCAAGAGTTTTACACTTCACTAATTATTTCCTTCATAGTTTGTCTTTTTCTTATATGTATTTACATTGAATTTTTGTGTTTCATACAGCACATCTTAATCATCTATATACCCCCTCCCCAATTTGCAACCTCCCACATGCCCCATACTGGATTTCATACATTCTGTCATTTATGTTAAGATCTACCAAGTCAAGTTAGTGTACCCAGATGTCCCTCAGTGCAAGTTCATCCACTGGGGTCTAGTCAGCCTATTTAGAGCTCCTCCCTTAAAGAAGATCAGCTTTCCTTCACCCAGCAGTTATCAGCTGCCGATAATTTGACTAAGATTGGGGCCTGCTGCCCATTTCCCCAGTTTTCTGTAACAAGCAGATGAAAACTCAGCATAGTTTATGGCTTTCAGGAAATCTTTGAAAATTATTTCTTCCCATGTATTGTAGACATTTTCAATTGCATTTTATGAAACTTTTATAAAGTTTTGTTACAAAAGTTGTCATAAATAATACACCGAACAATTACTGATTCAAATTAATATTTTT
>NW_008353038.1:85644-89779 GCF_000622305.1 Nannospalax galili
ATTTATTTCTTCAATAACATGTAATATTTTGTGATGTTTTAAACTTATATTTTTTTTGGAAAGACAAAATCTTCTACCACAATTTGAATTTTTCAACCTTTCATTATGTCATATTGAAATTTTATTCTAGGTAAATTTTTATACTTAATTTGAAGAGAAGAATTTAAATACACATTTGTAAAGAATTGAAAATTCCTTTTATTCTGTTATTTCTGTTATTTTTTCTAAATGTATTTTCCTCTAATGAAATTAACTTTGTTATTAACATTAATAGATTAATACTTGTTAGCATAAAAATTATTAATAGGGTTTTCAGTTCGGATTTTCTTTGCACTCAAGAGAAAAACTTCTTTGGTCTGGTATGTTGTTACTTTTAATATAGTCCTGGGTTCTGTTTGCTAATATTGTACTTAAGATTTTTCTTTTAGATTCATGAGTGAGTTCATTCTATGTTTATTTTCCTTTTGTGGTTTGGGTAGAAGTCTTTCAGTAAACAAACAGAGGGGCATTTTTTGTGTTGTCAAACTCACTGCTATATTTTTGAAACTTCCTTCAGAATTCCCATCAGCCTACATTCAACTCTGAGACATGCTAACCCAGTAGATGATAGCAAAGTGAAGGGTCAGTTTAAATTTTCATCTATTTTGGTTTATTTTGATATGTCTAAAAATTAAATAGCCCACATTATCCTTAACATAAAATAAAGATAATAATACTCCCCCCACTTCATTTTAGAAAGAAGATTTTTGAAATGAAAATTAATTTATATTATTTTCATGTGGGTTTATGTCTTTGTAAAAGTCTTGTTAAGTAAAAAGGACAAACTTGGTCTGGGGTTTCAGTGGCATATATCACAATCATGCATGTTTATATTGTAAACACTGCCTTCCTTCTTTCCTTCCTTCCTTCCTTCCAACATTTTAGGACATTTTCATTTACTTGAGACCTAGACATGGGAAAATATAGCTCAAACTGTGAGAGATGTTTAAAAACTTAAATAGCGTTACATAGCAAATAATAAAAGCTAAAAGAGTTCTTCTATAGAGCTTTACACCTGACCTGCCTCAGGGGCTTACAACTCTTTCCAAAACATCATTTCAGAAACTCAAAGATGCAGAGTGACTAAGAAATCTGGGTGTACAGCTGGGTGGACATGAACATAAACCCCACTTCTGCTGCAAACTGACGTCATAACATTCACTAAATTGCTTAATTTTTCTCAAATATAGTTCTATCTTTTTCTTTTTTAAAAAAAGTTTATTATCTAACAGTAAGGGTACTGGACAGATAAAGGAAGAGAGGGTACACAAACACTCCATTCTGATGTCAGGAACTCACTGTGCATTCAGTAGTAGGACTATTCTCTCCAAATTTAACTTAGAAAAACATGAAACTTTATAACTCAGAGGTGTTTAACTTATCTCATTCTTTTAGTCTGATCTTCTATGTTCTCTTTATGAATACTTAAACAAAGTTAATTACTTGTACATTTGAAGAAATATATTCCTTAGGTCCTTCACATTCAAAACAATGTTTAAAGATTTCAGAAGGGTGCATTGAGATATACAATATGTTATTAAAACTGCATCACCCATGACTGAAGGAAATGAGGAGGGAAAAGGAGGGATATTAAAAGTATGTTTCAGACACAGTGGACCTTAAGGATGACAGAGTATATGGGCTTCAGTGCAGGGGGCTATGGGAGGCTGTCAGTGGGGACAGGGGTATAAATATGATTAAGATTGTTTGAGATGTTCTATATGAAATACACAAAAATTCAATAAAAGTAAATTTTAAAGAACGTATGTGTCAGAAAAACTGAGACTCAAAGAAGAAAATTGGGAGGAGGCAAGGAAATTTGCTGACTTGATGATATTTTCTAGAAATGATGATGATACAAGGACACTGCTTTTTGGACGTGATTCTTTCCTTTTATATTAAAAGTTCCTAGAGAGTAGAATAGGCTTAGAAGAGTAGTTTTTTTTTTCCAAAGGCATCACATGAAAAATGTGTTGGACACTTTGTATATTCTCAACATAATGAACTATTATTTAAAACATTATGAACCAAGAGAATGCAAATGTGAACTTTCATTTTTTAAAGAATTCTTTATAATGATTTTTTGTAGCAGTAGCATCAGGCCACTATTATCTAATCAGTTAAACAAATCTCAAGGACTGTGGGATCTAATTTACTTGCTCAGAGTAAAGGAGTAAATGGATAATGCAGACAAAATGAAAATCTAAGTTTTACATTGCTTTTCACCAATGGTTCTGAAGCTCCAAAAGTATAAATTTTCAAGTGGTTTTACTGAAAGACACTATGGCTTAAAATAACCACCAAGTCCATTGTAAATATTGCTTGATTATTACAAACAAACTCCTTAAATGACAAAGTGCATCTTTAAAGCTAACATAAGTATAATAAACAACTTTGACTCTGCTCTAAATGTGAGGAGGAAGATTTTGTTATGCTGAGGGATCATCTTATGTTTTCTGACATAAAAATAAAAATATGAAATACATAAAAGCTTAAGAATCATTATGTATTATTTATTCCAGAATCTTTATTTCATAGACAAGGAACTCAAGACTCAGACACATAGTTAATCTGCTGGGTCAAGGACATAAGAACCATGTTTCCCAACCAATATCCATCACATGTCTTCTGATGATTAGAACTATTCATTCCATAGCCTTCTATAATTTTGTGAATGACTATAAATCATTAACAGTATTTTGAGACCTTTGGTCAGATATTAGTAATCAAATAATGATAACAACACATTAGGGTTTTTTATCTTGTCAAAGCACAAATACACCCACACACATATACATACATTCATACATACATACATACACACATACATACATACATAGGGTTGTAGCATTCTATGGAGCTCTGAAACATGAGTTATTTCTTTTTGTAGGTACCTGCACTGAGTATTAAAGTTATACTCATGAATTTGTTTCTTTATTGATTAAATATGAGTATGATTCCCACTCTAACCAAAGGAGATGATATGCATGAATGTTTCTTGTAAATCATGTTTTAAGTAAGTGTAAAAGATCATTAGATCTTCTTACACAGAGATGGTTGATTAGCAAGAAGAATGAAATATGTCAGACATTTCAACCTGAGAAAGACCTTGCTTAAGCTCATTTCTTCTGTTCTCTGGAGGGACCGCCTGCCTATTTTATTGTCAAATAATTAAGAGTAGCTGTAGCAAATAGAAAAACCCTCAGCAATTTCAACAGCCCAGCACAATTATGATATGCTGAAGAGGAGGCAAATTCCTACAGCAGATGTGGTGACAAACCTAGGATACGACATTGATCAAAGACCTAGATCAGAGTGGACAAGTAAGGATTGATTGACTTGATGGATATTGTTTGGGGAAGATAGCTAGACAGGAATCTGAGAGGACTGGATGATACAAATCTAGGGTAGCTCTTAAAGACCTATGGTAAGGGCTGGGGAGGTGACTGGGTGGTTCAAAGAACTTGCAGTACTTCTAGAGAGCTGGAGTT
Organism: Nannospalax galili; assembly: GCF_000622305.1. NCBI lineage: Eukaryota > Metazoa > Chordata > Mammalia > Rodentia > Spalacidae > Nannospalax > Nannospalax galili. The sequence goes on from NW_008353038.1 coordinate 89,175, forward strand.
CAGTTCCTAGCACCCATTCAGGCAGCTCACAATCACCTGAAACTCTAGCTCCAAGACACCTAATAACCTCTTTTTACCTCTGTTGTCACCTATATGCAGATGACATGGGGGAGGGGAGGGAGGGAGAGAGAGAGAGAGAGAGAGAGAGAGAGAGAGAGAGAGAGAGAAAGGAGAGAAATTTGCAAACGGGGAAGTAAATGCCCCTGTGCAAGTGCAGAGGCTAGTGTATGCAAGTGTAGGGCATTCAGTGTCCTGCTCTATCCTCTGCCTTACTCCTTTGAGGCAGGATTTCTCACCAAACCTGGAGCTAGTCTGGCAGCCAGTGAGCCAAGTGAACGTCCTGTCTGCCCCCAGAGCACTGAGGTTACAGTTGTTACTGTTTACATGGGTGTTGGATATTCTAGCTCAGGTCCTCATCATGCATAGAAAGCACTGCTACCCACTGAGCCCATCTCTTTAACTCCAAAACCCAAATTTGAGTTATTGTAAGTCATGCATGGATCTCCAGCTTGCCCTAGCTAACAGAATTACAGGAGAAAAACAACACCAGAATGTATAATTTCCAACATAACTACAACTTAATATTTTATTTATGTTTTTTTTTT
>NW_008353038.1:89804-96010 GCF_000622305.1 Nannospalax galili
TATACAGATGACATGGGGGAGGGGGGGGAGGGAGAGAGAGAGAGAGAGAGAGAGAGAGAGAGAGAGAGAGAGAGAGAGAAAGGAGAGAAACCTTAAAGCAACAATAAGAACTTTATAAAGCATGACTCATGCTCCAAAAGTGGAATGACCCATTTCCTTGGCAGACTGAAGAGGGTGGAGTAGAAAGATTGAAGAAAAAAGTATACATACTCATTTGGATATATTATGTAAGGATAGAAAACTCACTAGAGAAGCATGTTTCATAGGAACATGTAGAAGAGACACTGGTTACATGAGCCATGGGGAATGAGTGAATGTCTAATATGTTCTGGTCTGGCTCTTCACTTCAGGACAGGCCGAGAGGAACAGGATGTGACAGAATTGGATTGTTAATTGCCATGAAAATTTGCCTCAACTTAATGGAGGGGACCACATTATTACAGCAAATAGAAAACTCAGACAGAGCACCAATGAAAGTTGACCTGACAGGAGTCATGGATAAGGGTAACAGAATATGGCATTCCTAGGTGTACATCATGGTGAGCCACTGAGAAAGCTTTTAACATCAAATATCAGAACAAGGAACAATTGGAATAAAAGGAGTCTTGGGTTTTATGCAGTTCTGTGTTCAGAGCCAGTGTCTAGTTCTTGAAAATACTCCTCATGCCTTGTTTTCACAGAGCACTAGTCCTATCAAGGGGATTCTGCCCTCACGACCTAATTAATTTCTAAATGCCTCATATCTGAAAACAGAGTAGGGTTTAAGGCTTCAGCACAGGATTTTAAGGGAACACAAACATTAAGTATACAGCAGCTACTATTAAAACAGTAGGCTCGCTCGATGGTCCATCATAGGGTGGTAATTCTGTGATGCTATTATCCCCAAGAAGGATCGGAAGGTCCAAGCAAGCCATCCAGCCAGGTAGCACATAGTCCAGACTACTTGTCACTGTTGTACCCCTGTGTGCCTCCTACATCAATACTAAGTAACCAGCTGAAAAAGGAAAATCTCCCTTCTTTGTTTAAAGATGAATTAGGCCATTTTTTTTATTGCAAGCTAAACAAGGATGGCAGATGACTTACAGTAGTAGTGAGAGATGATTTTGAATAAATAGTAAGGGGCACATTTTTCAGTAAGTGAGGCTGCAGTGAGGATTCTATCCCCATCTGCCTGACTCTCTGCCCTTTTTGTCTTTGAGGTTTAATATGGATATCTTCATTAGTCTCAAAATCCAAAAACTCACAAAATTGAAAGTACAGTCGTCTGTCTAGTACAGTGGCTCCTCTAGCTCACTGTATTTAGAAATGAAAATGTCAATGATGAATTTAATTAGTCACATTGAAATAAGAAGATTGGAAGACAAGGAAGTATGGGGTAGAGGAATGTGATTGGACATCTGGAAAGAGCTAAGATACACAAAAATTTGTCTTACATATGCCACCAATACAATATATGCACGATGGAAGAGGTAGTAAAATGTTACATTGACAAAATGCACAAACTGCTGTTATCCAGCCTTTGTCTACAGCCTTCTTCCTTCCTTTCATCTTCGAAGGGCAATAATAATTTCTACTGAGGATTGGTTTTATGAAAGATCAGGGTATTTCAAGAAGCATATGCAAGCTTCTGTCTCGAGATCAGGCATTATGTTTTGTAATGGTTTGAATGAGAATGTTCCCCACAGGTTCTGAGTATTTGAATACTTGGCCCCTGTTGGTGGCACTGTTTATGGAGACAGGAAGTGCAGCCTTGCTGGAGAAAGCACATCATTGAAGAAAGACTCTGAAAGTTCTTAAGCCTTGTCCCATGTCCAGTTTCACTCTCTCTGTTTCCTGAACATGCATAAAGATAAGAACTCTCAGTTTTCTCCTCAAGCTGCCTCCCACCATGCCTCCTCCACCATGATGGGCTCCCTCTGGAATCATCATGATGGACTAATTCTTCTCGAACTGTAAGCCACATAGACTCCTCCACCTATGAGTTGCACTGGTTGTCATCACAGCAAGAGAAAAGTTGTTAATATAGAAGTCACAAGTTTCAGAAAATGGAACTGTTTTGCCTGGTGAGGCAGGGTGGGATAAGGGATCATTTGAGGCTGCCAGTACCTGGCACAGAGTAAACAACTGGTAGGCCCACCTGGTAATAGCATATATATCACACTTCAGCAACTTCTGTCAATAACAAACTCACATTCTATCCCTATCTGCCTGACTCTCTGCCCTTCTTGCCTTTGAGGTTTAATATGGATATCTTCATTAGTCTCAAAATCCAAAAACTCACAAAATTGAAAGTATAGTCATCTATCTATTTTTCATAAAGGTGATTTTATATTAAAAAAGGGATTTCTGAGGGAAAGGAGCAGGCAGTTAACTTTGTTTCTTTCATTATTATCTTGTAGATGGTTGAGTGTATCTTTCCTTTCCCTTTTGTATTTAAAGTTTTATTTTTAATAAGGTAGAGGTTTAAATTATTCAAAAATCATACAATATGTCTACATTTATTAAGTTTTAAATTCCAGAACACTGGGCTCCAATAATCTCTTCACAGCAAAGAAGTCCCTGGTTTGCCCTTTGCTGGCAAGAAAGGTGGAAAGAAACTCCCATGTTCCCAGCATGGATGGAGTCACTTACACTGCGTTCAAGAGGCCCCAGGCTGAGTGGAGAAGTGCTTCCCGGCCACCATGATCATTTATTTGTTCCTCAGTCAGGCATGGTCTTTGAGGATCTTTTGTGATCTTTATATGTTTATTTTTAATTTTGGTAGCTGAATTGCAAGGCTCCAGAAGAGAGTAATCACGTGTCTGTTCTTATTGCTAGGAGGTAGTGCACATATTCAATTTATTCCTATTATAAAGGGAAGGCATTTTAGAAATCATCTAGTTGTGCAGTTTTAAACCATTTGTAAGACTCAGTGAAATGCATTCTCTTCAAGAAGTTCATATATTAGACAAACCAAAGGTAAGTCTTCTGTTTAAATGGTGGGCTATGATGAAAGCACACTATCTGTCCTGAGTGATCCTATAAAAATGGTAATTCTAGAGAGTAAAATTTGTATTTCACCCTAGAATTTTTTTTGTGTGTGTGTCTTTTTGAGACAAGGTTTCCCTGTAACCCCAGCTGGCCTAGAACTCACTATATAGACCGGGCTGGCCTTGAACTCGTAGAGATCTGCCTGCCTCACCCTAGAATTTTAAGAGTGATGAAATTTGTCCATTAGTTGGTAAATGCATTTGTTGAAGAGATTAAATGTGTTGTTTACTGTTCCTGAGTCTCTAATGTTACAATTTAATTTTGAAAATAATACAAATAACAAACTTTAGAGTCGAATAGACAAAACACGTTTGTTAACTTCACTAAACCTCAGTTTCACTTGTAAGATAACTCTTAATATACTTTATAACCTTATACCTTATTCTGATGAATAAGTTAGATGGAATGTAATAGCAGGAGTTGTAGGGTAGGCCCATATAAAAATTTGGAAACTACTGGCTTTTTCCTTTCTATTAGTTTTAGTTTTGCATCATGTGAGATAACATTACAGCAATCTTAGTATGGAGAACTAGAAATTCTAAGAAGTTGCCCAACATGTTTAAAGGGTCTTAGAACATTCCAACTCAGATTTCTATTGGGGAATTTATTAGTAAGATGAAAATAATATAACAAAAACATATTATGAGATATTTGATAGATTATTTCTCATTTTTCTTTTATGTTTTTGTGACATATCTTACTTTGTAGTCCATCAGGGCCTAGATCTCACCGTGTAGCCCAGACTGGTCTTAAAAATCATAGTGATCATCCTGCCTCAGTCTCACAAGTATTGGATTTACAGGCATGAGCTATTATGCCTGAACAATAGATTCTTTATATGAAAATTGCTCATCAATAAAATATTGACTTTGATTCACAGGCAGTCTTATAATGGGAACTATAGAAAGATGGGCACTACAGACATGAAGGAAGATGAAGTATGCTTATGTATGCCTTTTGAATGAATAATATTCATAGGAGTTTATTTCTTTTTGAAAATAAATGCTCCTTTTGAATTTTTTCTTTTGAAACTTATAAATGAAAGAAAGAAACAAATCAAATTCTAGAGTGTATGACCTACTCTGATGTTTGAAGGAAGATTTTTGAAGATTCTTCATGTACATCCTATAAATTATTCATTGTTAAGATTTTTGTATTTATACTGAAAATAGTTCTTATTAATAAAGAAGACAATTAATGTCAAATTGTAACACTATTTGGTACAAGGAATTGATCTAGATTTGTTACTCCTGAGAGATTTCTAACACTAAGAAATATCCAGAACAGATAAAATTCATATGCAGTCCATCATCTACTAATTTTGAAGGTATTTAATGGTTTTTTGGCATAGCATAAAGAGAAAAAAATAATTGTTATTTCAATAGAGGCTTACTTCAGAGATATCCAGTCTTGGATTCCATATTATGGCAATAAAGATTACATTGCAATGAATCAAGCCACATGATTATTAAATTTTCCATATGAACTGCATTATACCCAATAATCAATAGAATTGTACCCCAAACAATATGTATATGTTAATGTAAACTATACTTAAAAAGTCACAAAATCATCCCAGCTTTCTCATGAGTAAAAAAATCTCTATTGGTAGAAGCTCTACCATAGTTACAGTTGTTGATTAATGAGGGTGGTAGTTAATGAAGTTTATGATAATTGTGACAACTTTTATTTTATTTAATTTTAAAATTTGTCTTTATTTTATGTGTATGAGAGTATTGCCTGCATCCATGTAAGTGTGTCCATGTTGTATAGTACCCACGGAGGTCAGGAACAGGCATTGAATACCTGGGAACTGGAATTAGGACAGTTGGCAGCCGTCATGTGGGTGCTAGGAACTGAATCTAGGTCTTCTGCAAGAGCAGCCATTGCTCTTAACCACTGAGCCATCTCTCCAGTCCCATGACAACTTCTTAAAATAGGATATTAATGAAGTAAGCCACACAAATGGATCATTTCACAAAAGATTTCTCTGCAGAACTTAATGCTGTTTATTAGCAATTTACTCCTGGTACAGCTTCTTTCAGTATTATAATCAAGTTCCTCAATGTCTATGGCTTCTTTGTCAACTAACTGTATGAAATATTGTAAATCATTTTTTTTCATTTCAAAAATAGTCACCTTTCTCATCGAGTTGATTCCATACCATAAAATCACTTTCTTTTCTCATCTATAAAAAGTACCTCCTCATTAATGAAAGTCTTAATCATAAGATTTCATCATATTTTTGTCACTTATAATTTTAGTTGCCTTATCATTTTCACTGGATTTGTAGTTGCTGCGTACACTAAACTTTGAAGCCTTTACAGTCACTGATGAGAGTTGGAATCAATTTCTTTCATATACCTCTTAATGTTCAAATTTTCATCTTTTCTTGTGACTCGCAAATATTCTTACTGCTTTCTAGAATGGTGAACACATTCCAGTAAATGTTCAACTTCTTTTACCCAGATCCATCAGAGGATTCACTATCTATAACATCTGTACAAAATGTATTTTTTAAATGGTATGATTTTAAATTCAAATTGCTCCTCTACCCAGTGGGCTCCAGGATGAACTGCGGATTGGGTGAGTAGAAAAGTAATGTAGATCTCATGGCTGGAGAGATGACTCAGTGGCTAAGCACACTGGCTGCTCTTGCAGAGGACCTGGGTTGATTCACACACACACACACACACACACACACACACACACACACATATCCGAAACTATTTCCAGGGGGATCTGAACCCTTTCCTGGCCTTTGCAGGCATTGCATCCATACAGTACACTTACATACATGCGGTCAAAACACTCATACATATAAAATAAAAATAATTATATCAAAAATATTTTTTTAAATATGGAGGGCTGGAGAGATGACTCAGCAGTCAAGAACACTGTTCTTTCAGAATACCGGGGATAGAATCCCAGCACCCCCAAGCAGCTAACAATTGTCCATAACTCCAGTTCCAGGGTATCCAACAGCCTCTTCTGTTTTCTGTGGGCATTGCACTACATGGGTGCACTTACCTATGTGCAGGCAATACACACATATACATAAAATAAAAATAATAAATAAAATATTTTAAAAATATGTTTTAAATAATATAAATCTCATTGTGTATCTTCATTAGAACACTTGGATAATGAGTTATATAGTCAACAAGAAGTAATTT
>NW_008353038.1:96094-109481 GCF_000622305.1 Nannospalax galili
TCTTTAACTTATAATGTCTAGCTGTGTCAACTCCTAAAAATGAGTAAACTTGTCCTCTACGTTTTGAATCAGTCCTTGACTCCTCTCTAGTTATGAAAGTGTTAAAGGGCATCTTATTCCTGTACGAGACTATTGTCTACATTGAACACATACAGTTAGAGCATCTGGCTAATATACTGCAGATTCTGTATCAGCCCTTGCTGCTTCACCCGGCGATTCTATGCTACAGGGTCCACTTCTTTCCTTAAGCACATACACCAACTTCTGCCAGCTTCAAATGTTAAAAATAGTTATCTCACTCCTCTAAACCTTCCAGAATTGAAAAGGATTATGGTTTTACTCTGGGTTAGGTGTTTGTTTAAAGGAATTCTGATAGAAAATAAAGGCCCAGAAAAGTTGCTAAAATGCTTGCAATGAAATAGTTACTAAGGACTTTGAATGGTTGCTAAGAACTTTGGACCCTGAAAGGCCCCAGAAGAAGATAAGAAATAAGAATATGGAGGGAAACAGGAATACACACACACACACACACACACAGACAAACAAACACACCAGCGGTTACACCTGGGTAATCTTTATTTTTCAAAACTGCAATATTTCTGCAACCTTTGCTAGGATAGAAGTCATTGTTTTCCAAGCCTGCCACATTCTTGTGTCCTTTCTGGCCATGTGTTACCTGAAAACCACTTACTTAACAGACTGAATGGGATTGTTGAATGTGGAAGATGTGGTACTCCTTCAGTGAGACTATCTAGAGGATCCCAAAGATGCATTATGGTTCCATTTATATAATGGTCAGTTGTAGGGATTAAAGGAGATCCTTGATTGGGACCTGGATCCAGATGTATGTGAGAAGTAAAGGCAAGAGTTATTAGAATTACAAGCCCTAAGAACAGAACCAGAAGCCAGGATGAAGCATATTTTTAAATGTCCAGATCAAAGTCCATTAGTGCCCCTTGGTAACCCACAGAGCAGCTTTCCATTGTGCTCTTTGGGGGAATTTTTTCCTTTGGCCTCTAAAGCTTGACTAGAGTACTAAACACAGAATCTCATTTTCAACACATTGAAAGCTGCTGGAGTGGCTAGAAGGACAGTGTGAGGTCTTTTCCAGACAGGAAGAGAGAGAAGAGACTTAAACCACATTTTATTTTTAGTTTAAAACAATAGTGGGCTTTATAAATTTTCAATAAAAATATTTTTAAATGAATTAAAATTAAAATGTTATTCTGAAAAGAAAAAAGTGGACTGGGCTGGCCTCAAACTCACAAAGATCTACCATGTTCTGCCTCCCAAGTGCTGGGATTGAGGACATATGCCACCATAACCAGCTTTAGTCTTTGATTTCTTATCCCTACTTTTATGCCCTTAAACTTCATTGTATATATATTTTGATGTAACCTGCTTCAACTTGTTGATGGAAAAATACGTCAAAAATTGCCTCTCTTTGGAATAAAAATTATTCTTAAAAATGAAATGTTATTCTGAAAAGAAAAAATTGAAACTCTGGGTATAGTTCAGTAGAAGGTACATATTTTGTATGCAACAAGCTCTAGGTTTAACCCAAAGCACCCCTGAAAGAAGTTATTTGTAGCTGGATATAGACTTGTATTGTTATAATGTTATAATATAATGTCTTGTATCTAGGTAGCATTTTTCTTATTAAGAATAATATCTAGGACTGGAGAGATGGCTCAGTGGTTAAGAACACTGGTTGTTCTTGCAGAAGACCCAGGTTTGATTCCCAGCACCCACATGGTGGCTGGCATCTAACTGAAACTCCAGTTCCAGGGGATCCGATGGCCTCTTCTATCCTCCGTGGGCATTGAATGACACGGGTGCACTTACCTACATGCAGGCAATACATGCGTACACATAAAATAAAAATAATAAATAATAAAATTTAAAAAGAATAATATCATTTGTGAGAAATAATTGTCTAAGTGGCATCTCACATGGATGTAAGCCTAATATCTTGAGAAGTATAATCCATTGGACTTTTGAAAAAAACATGCCAATCATTATACTCTGTGGTTATACCCTCCTGTTGGGTGTTTAAGATCATGAAGGTGGCCCTGATTCATCATTTTTACTCTTAAGGCCAGTTGAGTGTCTTGTCCTTAACAGTCAGTTGGACTAGGGAGGAGCCTTTGTGTTTTTAAGTTTTCCTTTTTACCAGTTTTTCCATTTGGGTGAAAATAAGTCAATGTCCCTGCTTGATCATCCCATCACTTGGAAGACTGGGGGCATATTTCTCTGTATTGACACAAAATCTCAGCAAACATTAGCAACAAGACAAAAAAAAATTACTTTTTCCAAGTGGGCTAGTCTAAAAACAGAAAGAGAAAACATGGTCAGAGATACTTGATCTCGGAAAAAAGAAAGCTAAGGAAACTGGAAAAAGGAAGAGAAAACATTTCTCCAGGGGACTTGATTAAATAAACTACCCTCTCTAATACTGGCAGAACTTATTCAATAGATTCAGTAAACCAAAGCCTGGACTCCTTTGAGTATTAAAAAAAAAAGGCATCTTCTCCAGAACAAATACTTTATTTCTCCCAAGGTAGAAGGAATTCTGCTAGAATTCTGGTTTGGACACTAGCTGCAACTCATCTTGATTTTCAGTGTGCTGACCTACCTATGGAAGTGTGAATTGTCGGGTCCCCAGAACTGCATGACTGGATTCTTTCAAGTAAACTAAACATTCCCTCTCGTTTTGATTTTTCTCAAGAACTCTGACTAATACAGATTCCGGTGCCATGAGTGTTTCTATCAGAAACAAGCTTTGTGTGAATATAGATATGTTTTTGAGAATGAGTATTTGCAATTGTGAGAAAGATTTAACTCCACCATTAATTTTTTTAATTCAGAGAAAACCCTAATGTGATTATGGAAGAAACTATGGTTTTACAATTTCCATCTGTCTTTCCTTCTTCCCTCTTTCCACCTTCCTCACTCCTTTGTTCCTTCCTACCTTTCTTCCTCCTTTTCTTTAAAGAGCAGCACACAATGATGCCTCCGTTGATATCTCATAATTCAAAAATGAATTATTAGCAGATTCAAGACACAAAGACACAAGTAATGCTTGAAATTCACAGCACGCATGGATTTATGAAGGAGTAAACCTTGAAAAATCCAATTCGAATATGATTTCTAAAACTCCACTCTAATTTTAGCTTGCAATCGTTATCATCCTTTGGAACACAGTCATAATGCCTTGTTTACTAAAATTTCATTAGTTCTATATATTTTCTTTAAGGTGCATTGTGCTTTGTTTTTAAATACCTAGTTTTTTAAAAGCTTCACATTTCTCTTTAGTTATTAGGATTTAATACACCTCCATCATTAATTTATCTATTTGAGAGTGTTAGTGCCACAGTGTGGAATTGTCCACAGTGATAATGGATAACCACCAGGGATCCATCCATAAAAACATAATAGCGATGACATTTCACAACATTAATAAAATAAGATTCACCCATCTCAGAACTTTCAAGGTCTTGTAAACCAAGGAATACCTTTCTTACATGGAAAGCAATAAAACACAAATTCACTGAGTGACCCAGGGTGAATTTCTAAAAGGGCAGGGCACTTTCTTCATATTTCCCAATATTCATGCAAGATTTTGTTCTATATACCAAAGGATGCTGAAAAGTTCTTTTAGTGTGACTAACAATTTAAAATAGTATGTCTTATTCATACTATATTAGGTCTGGAGAACTACAAGGTGGGTAAATGTTTAAAAATGGCACCAGTTACAATGCAAATGAAATATCTCTTAGATGTAGATGTTGCACTATTAGAACCGATCTAGGTCTGGCACAGAAGTTATAACATTCATTATAGTACAATCTGTCTACATGGTGACAATTGACTTTCTGTATCAACAAAAAGGCACTACAATGAGTCTATTCTAGAATGAGCACAAGACTGCAGTCTGGAATATATATGCTATGACAGACCCTCAGTGTATTCAGAAAGGTAAAGGAAGGCAAAATGTCCTAAATGAAGGAGGAAAGATGTGCAAGTTGTTCTGAATTAATCACCCTTGGCTTCAAGGATCAATAACAAGGATAAACAAGAAAGATGTCCTTGCAGTCATTTTACAAGCTTGTGATGATCTTTATGCAAGGATATGTTTTTAAAGGGTTTTTATAATAGTTTAGTCATAGGTATCTGGTGTAGGTATATGTGTTGAGGTTTCTATGTGTGAGGAAGAGAGACAGAGCACTTCCTCCTTACACACACACAACACACACACACACACACAAAATGGATCCTGTAATTTGATGAACATAAATATGCCTGACCAATGAAATTTGGTTTAACTTTGGATGAATTTTAATATAGTGTAGTCAAAATTAGTTGTAGTTTTTCACAAAGATGGGTTTTGAGAAAATAATAGAATAGTGAATGCACTGTAGATGAATGATCATTTTTATTTGATAGTCACAATAGCTGAATGACAGAAATTTTATAATGGAACGGAGCCAAAAGTTGTAGAAAACCATTATTTTCATACACATGAAAATCTGCATAATAAAAGTGGTTCTGTAAGTGTTTCCCTATTCACCCATGTTCATCTTTCCTTGGGGGAACTGAGCTGCTAACTCAGTGGGTATTAACTTCATTTTAAGGCTTAGTGAAAAGGTAATATTTTAGTGACTGAGAGCTGATTGGGATTTTGGAAAAGGAAAAAAGGTGAGGAAGAATTCAATATCCTGCACATTCTTTTTAGGATTTGAGATTCTTTAAAACAAACATAACAAATTTGTTAAAGTAAATGCAGACAAGTCTGAGGTGGCATTGAGAAAGCTGAGCTCCATTAGCTATGTGACATTGTGCCTGCCCTTCATCAGTTACATGACATTTAATAAATGACTATATTTCTCTATGTAATTTGCTCACTCATAAAATAGGTCTTATCCCCTTTCAACTCTATGATCTAATGTTAATATTTTATATTTTCAATATTTATAATATTTTATCTCTGAGTTTTTCTCTCAGATAACTGAGAACCTGTGTTCTCTGAGAATGACATAGCAAGTCAAAGGAACTTGTTCAAGGCCACATGACATTCAAATGGATAAAACAATGTTCTGTTATGTTGCATTCATTGTTTTTATTTCACAAGATAATGATGCAATTCCAGGTTGAATGTATAAACTAGAATACAAGTATTCTCAAAATATTAACCACATTCCAGAAGCATATGTTAGTACAGAAAAAGAACAAATAGAATTCCTTTCAAATCTGCCAGCGCTGACTCAAAGCATCACCTTTGCCAACATAAAAGAACAATGCAATGTACAGTAGTGGAAGAGGCAAGGCAAATCACTCTGTGGCTCGCTGTAAGCCAAGGCCCTCTAATACGCATCAAGCTTTTGAGTTGCAATGAGGTTCTGGGATGGACTGGGGCTCCCCTGCTTCCCTGTAGCATTTGTTATAAGATGATGAGTATTTCCAGTTAGTCTAGGAAGAATCTCTACAGTTTTTAAGGTTATCCCCAGAACAGTCTCAGTTCAATCCACAGGGCTCATCATTCTTTCTAATCTTTGGTGTCTACAGATATTCTCAGGTTGAGACTTCTTAAGGAAAACAAATTCAGAATGCTTATATAGTATATTAGATACAATTATTTTTGTAGCACATTGTCACAAATGTAGTAGCTTAACACGTTTTTCTTACATATATGGGGATCAGAAGTCCTAATATCTAAGGGACAATCTACTACCTTGCCTTTTCCAACTCCCAAGGCTGCCAACATTTCTTGGCTCTTTGTTCCTTTCTCTAACTTCATAGCCAAGAAAGGCACAACTGAAATCTCTCTGTATTTCTGTGACTTTCCTGATAACTTTTCCAAAGACTGAGTGATTTTCTTTATGTCTTTCATAAGGAACTTTATGATTATGATTGCATTGCCCCAAATTAATGATCCTGTGTAATCTCCCATTCCAAGGGCCTCTGCTACCTGAAAAGGACTTTTGACCATCTGAGGCAAAGTAACCTTACAGGATCTGGGTGCAGAGATACCTTTGGAGATCACTTTTCTTCACACCACTGTCAGTTCTTCACTGAATCTGTCAATCTACCTGAGTCTAGTCTGTTCTTGAAAATTGTGCTTGGTAAATTGTCTGTGGATGTTTGATTGGATGAAGGTAAGTTCCTAGTTTTGTAATTAGAATTATTACAGCTGACCCTTTCAAAAGGATAGAGATTACACAATCTTTTCAGGGTTAATAGATTTAATGCAAATGTAGAAATCTGAAGACTTTAGATTATGATAAACTTTGGTAATTTTCATGTGTACGTATACTCTTAAGCCAGTGCTGCACAAACATACCAAGCATCCTTTGACTAAGAAGGCTTTGACATAGTGGCAAATGCATATACATTAAGTTTGTCTATGTTGTACAATGCCCGTGGAGGTCAGAAGAAGGCATTGGGTCCCATGGAACTGGAGTTACAGATGATTGTTAGCACCCATGTGGGTCCTGGGAATCAAACCCAGGTGCTCTGTAGGAACAATCAGTGCTCTTAACCACTAAGCTATCTCCCCAGACCCCTTCATATATTTATTTAAGTGCTGTTTTCTCCATGAATTTTTCACTGATCAGATTAAATACTGAAAGTGTTCCCCTTCTTTACATGGTTAAATCAGTCTTTTCCAGTTTGAATCTTTCAATAGCTCCTATAATTTGTTTCTAATTATGTAATTTATACTGTCTATAGGATTGATTTTCTACCTTTGATCTAGATATAAGACAGATTTTAAGAGACCAGAATTTCTTACCTTCTGTTTTGAAAGAATTATACTAAGTAATGGTAATAGTGACTGTGCCTATGGTGGGCGTTTAGTAATGATTTTGAATATATTGAACAGTTAATGGTTAAATAGTGTATAATTCAGCTAAATGTTCCCTTATTGGCTTGTTTTATGCTGACTTCCTATTTCAGCTATTGAATTTTCAATTGATGAGCTATATCCCTTTTAATTGATTCTTAACTTTGAATTATCACTGCTTTTGGTCTTTCATTATTTGTTAACTTTTGGACCAATATTTAGTCAAATAAGGAACAGGCTCATATTTATCTCTAGTTCTTCCAGCCCTGATTGTGAACATGAGGAAAATCCATTCAAACTTTTTCCCCAGCAAGTAAGATTGGTCTAGAGAAATGTCTCAGTTGAGCCCATGGAGCCTGAGATTGGGAATAAACCAGTATTGCCATAAAAGCTGCTTTAGAGAACTTTCATATTCTTTCTGCTGAGCTGTTGTAATTCAAAAAGAAAAAAAAGTGATACAAAATTAGATGTGGATTTCTGAACTTGATACAAGATGAAACTCTTTTCCTTTTCCCTCTTTCCTAAGTATCTGAGCAAAATTTTCTGCCTTAGAATCAAGGAATTGTTTCTTACTTCTAAAATGACTCATTTCCTCTGAGATATTTTTTGTAGGGTAGACTCTCATCAGCTTCCTGGGATAGCACTGAAACCAGTGTTAGATTTATGTGGAAAAAAACATCCAGTATGAGAAATAATGGCTATAGAGTGACATATCGATGCCTATTATGGAATGCACTACTAACAAACATTGATATTTGTCCATTTTTATGACTTGTTAATGTATCTCAGCAATGTGTGCCATCTTTTCAACCAGATAATTTCTGCTACACGTTTTCAAGATGTGACCAATATAAAGTAAACAATTCTTTTGACATCTACCATGTCATAAGATAGTTGTGGTGGTAGAAAGAGCCACTAAAATGTTGATAATCCAGGGAATGGAAATATTTAATTTGGGATGTCATGGAGATCTCTAGCAAGTAAACTCCATGTTCTACCACAGATATAAAGTCTTTGCCTCTCCCTCTGCTGGCTTCACCCCTCTGCACGCTGAGCTCATGTCTTGCATGCTTGTGAGAACAGAGTGACAAGCGCACACTGTGTCTGCAGTGGAGCAGCAGGTGAGCTGTACTTGGATGAGCCAGAAAGGATTCTTGGCCAAAGATATGTCTTATTAGCAAACATGAAAGGATAAAATAAGTTTGACTAAAGCGCATTGTACAGGAAATATTTGCAAGTCCATCATAAGTGGTCTATATTTAATCATCACTTCCTATATATAAAGAATATTTTGCATGTTAAAAACACTTGTGAAATAAGACTCAGTTATAGCTCTCTTGATAATTCACATCACCAAAGAGTCTAAAATGTTAACTGAAAACACATGTGGAAATATATTTAAAACTAAGCCCTTTTTATTTGTGCAATTGGATAAGTTAACCAATGCATAATGCCAAATTTGAGACCAAAATTTTGTCCTAAAGCTCTACATGTTTCATTCATATCATAGCATTTGGAAAAGTTCCAGTTTTTCAACACTGATTTCATAAATGGATTAGGCTGAAAGGAAAATAGAAAATTTCCAAGACTGCAGAGATTGACATAGGTGTTCACAGTGGACTGGAAGACCGTATATTCTCTCCCATGGACCTTTGTCCAAGCACTCTCGTTGCTTTCATTAACTCTGTATGTTTTCCAGGAAGCCAGATTAGAAGCCTTAGTTTCTATGAAGAGTGACGAATTGTAGTACAGTATCGGGGGGAGCATTTTAGCTTATGATGGCTATCAAAGAGAAAATACAGTGACGTATAAATTAAATTGAACCAATCTAAGTACTTAAGGCAAAAAAAAATTGTAGGAAATGACAAAACAAGTTGACATGCCAAGGTAGACAGGGGACTGTCATGGGGTTCTACTTCATGATGAAGAGCTATAGGCAATTAATGGATGTTGAGGAGGGAGAGTTGAATTTCTCTGGGGACTAGCTAGCTAAGAGGTTATTTAATTCTAAATGGACAACCTTAAACACAGGTACACATGAGCACCACTAAATGTACTCAGTGCATTATCTATATCTCTATATAAATGATATAAATGTATGTATATTTATAAATGTATATTTGTGTGTATGTGTGTATATTTGACAATAATAATCAAAGAGGAAGAAATTGAGAAGGACTGGGAGGACATGGGAAGAGTTGGTAGGGGGTGGAAGGGATGAAAATAATGCAAAGATAATATGTATGTATGGAATTCCAAGAAATTGAGAAGGACTGGGAGGACATGGGAAGAGTTGGTAGGGGGGTGGAAGGGATGAAAATAATGCAAAGATAATATGTATGTATGGAATTCTCAAAAATGAAAAAAATTGAACAGCAAGAGGAAGACTTATAAGAGTGAGGAAATCTCATTGTATTTTAATGAGACATAACTTGTTTATGCAACAACTTTGAAAATTCATGTCACAAGGGACTGGAGAGATGGCTCAGAAGTTAGGAGCACTGGCTGCTCTTGCAAAGGATCCAGGTTTTATTTCCAGCACCCACATAGTGGCTAACAAGTGTCAGTAACTCCAGTTCCAGGGGACTCTTATGCCCTCTTCTGACCTCTGTGGGCACTGCATGACACAAGTGCATGTACATGCATGCAGGCAATATACTCATACACGTAATAATAAATGAGCAATAAATAAATATTTAAAAAGTAAATGCCAGTAACAAGAAATATATGTTAATAAAATAAATATCATCAGCATATACAGAAGAAAGAGAAAGGAAGCAAAGGAAAACTAGGACCATTTGTATTTCTTTACTGTAACTAAGAATTAAAATTTCACCTGACTGAAGTAGAATATATCACAAAAGAAATAGAGAAATATGTTGATTTAATCTCTCAACTTTTAAGCAGCAAAATGAAGGATGGCTTAAGGTACTTCTCTGTTGCCTCACAGCTCAACTACCTTAATGCCAGATTTATTTTTCTATTGTCCTTTTCTTTTTTTAATTTTATTTTTATGTAAATTTTGTAAATTTCATACAGAATATGTTGACTGTATTTAGATCTTCTTCCCTATCTACCTTTCACCTTACTCTACTTAATCCAACTTCATGTATTTTATATATATAGAGAGAGAAAGAGATAGAGAGAGAGAGAGAAAGAGAGAGAGAGAGAGAGAGAGAGAGTCAAATTTGTGTTCTCAAATGTCCTTCAGTGTGGGCCAATTCAATGGAGCCTGTTTAACCTACCAAGAGTCACACTCTTAAAGGAATCTGACTCTCTCCTTCCCAGTAGCCATTGGTCTCCAGGAGTTTCTCAAGTAATATTGGAGTTTCCTACTCACTTATTGGTGTCTCTGCTGGGATTTTTGTCTGATTTAACATGATGGGGAACTTGTAATGCTGTCATTCTTGTTGTGAGTTTACATGAGAAAACTATCTCCAAGTGGTCATTCACCACCTCTGACTCTTACACTCTTTCTGTCACCTCTTCCTCAATGCTACTTGAGCCTGTGGAAGTAGAAGTTTGATACAGGTGTCCCATTCAGGGATAATCACTCTATAGTCCCTTAGTTTCTGCACATTGGCCAGGGGTAGGTTTCTATGTGAATCACCATCTTCTCTAAGAGGAAGCTTCTCTGGGAAGAGCTGAATGATGTACTAAACTATAGGACTAACAATAAGTCATTAGGAATTCTTTGTATTATCTCTATTCAGCAGAGTAGTAGTATTATGCTCTCCACTATGACCTGCAGCTTGTATAGCCACAGTTTTCCAGGCCTGATACCGGTGTCAAGTATGGACTCTGACTTATGAAGCAGCCCATAAATCCAATTAGAAAGTGAATGGTTACTCTCCTAATATTCATGCCACATTGCACTGGGTGTCATAATTTTGACAGGTTAATTGGTTAAGCATGCAATATTCACAAATGGGTAAGGTTAATGGTTAATATTTTCTTCCAGTAACATACATAGAACCTTCCAACCCTATGAAATCTAATCAGTAGAGATGAAGCTTTGGAATCAGTATCAGCTTGATTTCTCCTTGTGTTTTTCTATGGTTCATGTATGTGATATCTTCAGCAATCAGGTCTTCCACTGAAGTTCTAGTGAGTAACCAAGAGAAGAGGCAATGACAATAGTGTTGATGGGAGCCTTAGTCAACAGCTTCAAACTAGGGATCCCATATATATTATATACGTGGGGGGGTTATGATTGTGTGTGGGTGTGTGTATGCATGTGTGTGTGTGTGTGTGTGTGTGTGTGTGTGTGTGTTGTGGGGGGGGTTATGATTGTGTGTGGGTGTGTGTATGTGTGTGTGTGTGTGTGTAATTCAAGAAGCTCTCTAGTGGTAAGTTTCCTCTGGACTCCGTCCTTTTTTTTTAAACCTACATCATTTCAGTCTTTGAGTATACATGTGCAATTTTTCTATGTGAATAGTTATATGAATCTGCACACATTACTTCTTTATCCTCACTTGTAAGAGTTATGATTGTGTGTGGGTGTGTGTATGTGTGTGTGTGTGTGTGTAATTCAAGAAGCTCTCTAGTGGTAAGTTTCCTCTGGACTCCGTCCTTTTTTTTTAAACCTACATCATTTCAGTCTTTGAGTATACATGTGCAATTTTTCTATGTGAATAGTTATATGAATCTGCACACATTACTTCTTTATCCTCACTTGTAAGAATATATGATGGATATATACAAAGAGTACAGAAAGAAATGCAACATATTACACAGTAAAAATATTAGATTTTCATGAAAAGTATTTCCATTAAAATTCCAGTTATTCTGTGTTACATAATGAATTATGTCAGTTGTGAATATCAATGAGAAAGAAGTATAATTCTTGAAGTTTGGTCATAGAATAGACACTATTCAAATAAAAGTTTTACTTCTGTTGTGGGTGTTAGTGTATACCTTTAATCCTAGCACTCAGAAGAAGGAAGTAGGTGAATCTCTGTGAGTTTGAATTCAGCCTGGTCTACAGAGCAGATTCCAAGTTATCCAGAACTAGTGACACCCTATCTCAAAAACAAAACAACAAAACAAAGAAATAAAACCCTCTTTACATCTGACTTTTCATCTGTGAGTCCGTTCTTGACACTCAACCTCATTATACTATAATTTGAGCACATAAACTTGAACAATAATAATTAATTTTTGTCACCTGGTAGAATAATTAGCTAAATAAATGAGTTTAAATGCAGGTACAGATAATTAGAATTTATTTATAAATATATCAATTCTTTTGGTAAATCAGGATCAAAGAAATTATAGGGAAAATCATAAAACACTTGTAGATTAATATAACCAAACCCCAATTTGAAGAAAAAATTAATTAAGTTTTTATGCATTTCACATAATAGATCTTAATCAAATTTAGACTCCCTTCCCTATCTGCAACCCCTCATAACCACCTCTACCAGATTTCATGCATTCTGTCATATATGTTACTTTTTCATCAAAAGTTCAGAAACAAACCTATACATACATAGCTCATCGATCTTAGAAAACAATACAGAATGGGGGCTGGTATTATAGCTCAGTGGTAGAGTGCTTGCTTAGGACATGTGAATTTTTAGGTTTAATTTCCAGTAAGAAACATAAACACCCACAGAACACAACATGAGGAAATATTTACCGTTTGAACAAGAGATATTTGGAAAAATTGAATACTCACATTCTAGTTTGTTTCTCCATTGCTGTGACAAAACACCCTGACTAGCTGTCTCCTACCCGCAGGACTCTCTCCTGGGTAAGTCCATTGCACCCTCCATGCCTTGACTCCCCCAGCCTCATCCACCGTCCCATCTCTGCCACCATTCTCTCCTCCGAGTTTGGGCCCTGCCCCATTCCTTGTCTTGGGGCCCCAGACACCTGAGGAATCAATACTTCTCCCTGATCCCTTTCATTCAGGCCACCCAAGCAACAAAGGACATACTTTCTACTCAGCACCCCATGGAATCTTCTCCAAAATTGACCATATACTGAGGCACAAAACAAACCTCAACAAATACAAAAAGATTGAAATAATTTCATGTATTCTATAAGACCACAATGCAATAAAGCTTACAATCAACACCTGAAGAAGCCCTAATCACCACAGGAACACATGGAGATTAAACAACATACACCTGAATGCTGAACGGGTCAAAAGAGAAATTAAGAAAGAAGTAAAAGTATCCCTGGAATTAAATGAAATGGACAATACAACACAACAAAACCTCTGGGACATACTGAAAGCGGTCGTAAGAGGGAACTTCATAGCTCTAAGTGCCTATATCAAACTATTAGAAAGAACACAAATAAATGACAACACTGCAACTCAACACACTTGAAAAGCAACAGCAAATGAAACCCAAACCCAACAGACAAGAAGAAATAACAAAAATCAGGGCAGAAATTAATGAAATTGAAACAAAGAGAACAATACAAACAATCGATAATTCCAACAGCTGGTTCTTTGAAAAGGTAAACAAGATAGACAGACTGCTAGCCCAGTTAACCAAAAGAAAGAAAGAGCACCTCCAAATCAACAAAATCAGA
>NW_008353038.1:110579-114583 GCF_000622305.1 Nannospalax galili
AAGATGGAAGGACCTCCCATGCTCATGGACTGGAAGAATTAATATTGTGTAAAATGACCATCCTACCAAAAGCCATTTTTAGATTCAATGCAGTGCCAATCAAAGTCCCCATGACCTTTTTCACAGAATTGGAAAAAACCATCCTAAGATTCATATGGAAGCACAAAAGACCTTGGATAGCCAAAACAATCCTGAGCACTAAGAGCAATGTCGGGATGATTACTATACCAGATTTCAAGCTGTATTACAGAGCTATAGTCATAAAAACAACATGGTACTGGTACAAAAATAGACCCACAGACCAATGAAGCAAAACTGAAGACCCAAATATGAGCAAATGCAATTTCAGACACCTGATATTTGACAAAGGGGCCAAGAACATTAACTGCACGAAAGACAGTATGTTCAGCAAATGGTGCTGGCAAAACTGGATCTCTGCTTGTAGAAGAATGAAACTAAACCCCTATCTTTCACCCTGCACAAAACTCAATTCTAAATGTCTCAAAGACCTCAATGTAAAGCCTGAAACCTTGAAACTATTAGAAGAAAACATTGGAAAAAAACTACAAGATATAGGCATAGGAAAGGATTTTGTAAAGCAGACATCAATTGCTCAGGAAACAAGGGCAAGAATTAACAAATGGGACCTCACTAAACTAAAAGCTTCTGCACATCAAAGGAGACAAGCAAGGAAGCAAACAGAAAACTCATAGAATGGGAGAAAATCTTCATCAGCAACACACCCGACAGAGGTTTAATAACCAGAATATTTAAGAAACTCAAAAAACAGATAACCAAGACAAGAAACAACCCAATTAAAAGATGGGCTAAGGAGCTGAACTAGAGTTCTCAAATGAAGAAGTAAAGATGGCTAGGAAACATCTTAAAAGATGTGAACATCACTAATAATTAAAGAAATGCAAATTAAAACCACTTTAAGATTTCACTTCACCCCAGTCAGATGGCTAAGATCAACAAAACAAATGATACCAAATGCTGGAGAGGATGTGGGGAAAGGGGAACACTAATCCACTGCTGGTGGGGCTGCAAACGTGTTCAACCCCTATGGAAAGCAGTGTGGAGAACTCTTAAAAAACTACAAATGAACCTACCATTTGACCCAGTCATACCACTCCTTGGTATATACCCAAAGAAATCATCCTATTGCAGAGACACATATACATCCATGTTTCTGGTTGCTCTTTTCACAATAGCTAAGAAATGGAAGCAACCTAAATTGCTAATCATCAATTGATGAGTGGATAATGAAAATGTGGTTCATTTATATGATGGAGTTTTACTCAGCAGTAAAGAAAGGTGAAATCATGAAATTAGCAGGTAAATGGATGGAACTAGAATCTGTTATACTAAGTGAAGTAACACAATCTCAGAAAAAAATCGACATATGTTCTCCCTCATATGTGGATCCTAGGACCAGACTATGATAAATAAGTATGCAACCAGATATAACTACAGGAACCAGGATAATGGAAAGGAAACAGGGAGGTAAGGGGAAAGAAAGAACCTGAAAGAGAAGAACAGTAGGAAACGGACCTTAATAAGGGAGATATGGATAAAAATTGGGTTAGTTTAAGGGATGGGGGAGGGAAGGGTATACAAGGAACCTAGGGGATAAAGGGAAAGAAGGAGCTCAAGAGAGGTAGTACCATAGGAGAAGGGTATTATTAAGGGAGAAAGGGGGGAAATGGGGGCACCTTAAGTGGGAAAACCATGATGGAGGGTGAAATAATGCGAGAGATAAATAATGCCTAGCTAGTTTTGAAAAACAGAGGGAACCATAGCAGGTAAATGGATGGAACCAGAAACTGATATACTAAGTGAAGTAATACAGACTCAGAAAAAATAACGATGTATGTTCTCCCTCATATGTGGATCCTAGGACCAGACTATGATAAATAAGTATGCAACCAGATATAACTACAGGAACCAGGATAATGGAAAAATCAGACTATGATAAATAAGTACGCAACCAGATATAACTACAAGAACCAGGATAATGGAAAGGAAACAGGGAGGTAAGGGGAAAGAAAGAACCTGAAAGAGAAGAACAGTAGGAAACGGACCTTAATAAGGGAGATATGGATAAAAATTGGGTTAGTTTAAGGGATGGGGGAGGGAAGGGTATACAAGGAACCTAGGGGATAAAGGGAAAGAAGGAGCTCAAGAGAGGTAGTACCATAGGAGAAGGGTATTATTAAGGGAGAAAGGGGGGAAATGGGGGCACCTTAAGTGGGAAAACCATGATGGAGGGGTGAAATAATGTGAGAGATAAATAATGCCTAGCTAGTTTTGAAAAACAGAGGGAACCATAATACTCCCACAACCTACTGACAAATTATACATGACAGATCAAGAAACATATGTCTAGATAAGGTTTATCTGAGAACAATTGGTCTTTGCCCAAGATTTATCTACATGACACAGAGTAATTAAAAGTAAAAGACTGGTGGAACTAATCTTTTTGGATGTTTAACAGACATACTTTGAGGCCTATACTCATTTGGTCAGAGCGACATAAAGGACAGGTTTCGCTCTTTGCCCTCCAGGTCAACTAGTTCCAGGAGACTATGAGCGTCTTTCAAAACGTCCTGTAATGGTGGTGGGTCACCTGTCCTCTTGATCAAGGAGGCCAAGGAGACCCTACCAGATGAAGTTGAACCAGTGTCCAGTCTACAAAGAGGAGGGTAAACACAGAGGGATTATTTCCTCCATGCTTCCAAGTGAAGCCAACCATGATTGAGCAGGACCTTTGACTTATCTTCATATTTGTGGAACTGGTAAAAGAAAAAAGCCAGGGGCTCCTCCCAAGCCCATGTGACCCCTGAGGAACATATCCTCAAACAATCTTAACAGTAAAAATGAATTGGTTTATCTAGGCCAACTGTATGGCCTTCCACAACCAAAAGGAAAACATAACCAAAGATTAAAGGGGCCAATATAATTTCTTAAGAGTTCATATGCACAGATAAAGGCTACATAACAAGCAACAATGCCAGATAGGAGATACCTTCTTTTGAGTTGTTGGCCAGGGTGGCCAAAGTGACTCCCAGATAGTAACCCAGCATAAAACTGGGAAAATGAACAGCAGACCCCAATCTTATCTAAAGGAATCTTGACAACTGATTGCTGCTAGATGAGGAACAGCTGACCTTCCTAAAAAAAGACAACCTGATAGGCTGCCTAGATTCAGCAGAAGGGCAAGTAGTGGGGAATGGCTGGGGGTGCCAACAACACAGCAGACAGTAGCAGAGAAAACAGCATATAAGGGCTCTAGTCGGGGGAGGGAGGATATGGGAGGGTGCCCTCTGGGAAGTGGGTGTATAGTTGAATAAGATCGTTTGTGATGATCTGTGTGATATATACATACACACACAAAAAAATCAACAAATTTTAAAAAATGTATTTGAGGAGGACACATGGAAATTTATGTCATGCTAATTAGTAGAGGTGATAAACATTACCATTGAAATCTACCGGATGACTTCATAGACATACACAGGTGCCAAG
Source organism: Nannospalax galili (assembly GCF_000622305.1). Lineage (NCBI taxonomy): Eukaryota > Metazoa > Chordata > Mammalia > Rodentia > Spalacidae > Nannospalax > Nannospalax galili. The sequence continues at coordinate 114,108 of NW_008353038.1, forward strand.
GATCCAAGTGCAACCGATTATGACTGGTAATAATCAGATGCATACAGATTAGAGATGCATGTGCCAACATCTCTGTGTTAGTAGCAAAAACAATGAGTCTTTCTGTAAGGAACAATATATTTTGAAATGAAATGGAGAGCTTTTCCAAAGGTTAAAAAACTCATTCAATTTCATGTCTTACAAGGCTTATACTGAGTTCAATATTGTATGACTGTATTAATTCAACTGTGAACTTAGAAACTTGCACCCACTTGTGAAAGAGATGTACTCTTTCTCTGAAGTGTGTTACTGAATATGTTAAAGCTGCAGTGAAATGTTTCTTCTAATCATGTATTTATTAAAATTTTTTAAAAAATGATTAAAAAAATAATTCTTCAAAGCATAAAAATTTGCTCCTTAACAATTAGTAGATGTGAAAAACATTGCCATTGAAATCTACCTGATGACTTTATATCCATGCTCAGATGCCAAGGAGC
>NW_008353038.1:114954-146566 GCF_000622305.1 Nannospalax galili
AGAAGTTACTTCATTCTGATGAAGGGAACAGCAGACCAAGCATAAATAACAATCATGAACAAATATGCACTAAACTCTGGCGCAATTTTATAAAAAAAAAGTACTATAGGACTTCAAGTCACAGAAAACTCACAACACAATAATAAATAGTACATGACTTCAGTACCCCACTATCTCCAATAGACATATCGGTTGGACAGGGAATAAACAGGGAAACATCTGAATTACTTGATATCATACATAAAATGGATCTAACAGAATACACTTTCTACCCAGCAGTTCATGGAAGTCTCTCAAAAACTGACCCCATACTGTGGCACAAAATCCCTCAGCAAATAATCATTTTATATAATATGTAATTTATTCTATTGCAATTCAATAAAGCTTAAAATCAACAGCCAAAGAACTTCTAGCTACTACACGAACTCATGGAGATTAAACAACACGTTCCCAAATTATGAATGAATCAAAAAAGAAAGAAAGTATACCTGGAACTAAATCAAAATAATAGTACAACACAACAAAACTGCTGGAATACATCAAAAACAGTCTTTAGAGGGAAGTTTGTAGCTCTAAGAGCATACATTTAAAAAAAATTAGAATGAGCACAAATACATTACTTACTTAATCATACAACTCAAGGATCTGGAAAGGCAATAGCAAACCAAATCCAAATCCAGCAGATAAGAAATACCAAAATCAGAATAGAAATTAATGAAATAGAAACAAAGAAGCAATGAATCTTACAGATGGTCCTTGAGAAGATAAACTAATAGACAGAACCTGAGCCCAGTTAACCAAAAGAAAGAAAGAATATATCCAAATTGAAAATATCAGAGATGAAAGAAGGAACATCACAACACACACCAAAAAGATCCAGAATATTATAGGAGAATACTTTAAAAACCTACATTCTATTAAATTTGAAAACCTAAAAGAAATGGATGAATTTCTAAATTCATGGAAACGACCAAAGTTAAATGAAGAATAGTTCAACTGCTTAAGATGACCTATAAATATAAAGAAATCTAAATTGCAGTATAGAACCTCCCAACTAAAAAAAGTGCATGGCCAGACCGATTCATGACAGAATTTTCCCAAACCTTCAAAGAGGATCTACAACTAATGCTACTGGAATCAAAAAGATCAAAACAGAGTGAGAACTTTCCTACTAATTCTATGATACCAGTGTTGTTCTAATACCAAAACCAGGAAAGGGCACAACAAAAAAGAAAGTTCCAGGCCCATATCCCTGATGAATGTAGATGCAGAAATTCTCAACAATATACTCCCAAATCACAAACAGACACACCTCAGTCAAAAAGATTATTCACCATTATCAAGTATGGATGGTTCAAAAGGGATGTAAGTCAGTAAGTGTAAAAAAAAGTCACATAAATGGACTTAAACATAAAAATCACATGATCACCTCAATAGATGAAGAAAAGGACCTTGGAAAAAGTTTAAAATACATCTCTATCAAAGGTCCTAGAGGAAATTGAATGGAGGGAACATACCTCAACATAATTAAGGTGAAATACAACAAACTCATACTCAATATCAGTCTAAATGAAGAAAAACTTTAAGAATTCCAGTTAAACTCAGGAACCAAACAAGGCTTTCCTCTATCTCCATTCCTTTTCAATACTTCTTGAAACCCTAGCTAGAGTAACAAGAGGAGAAAATTGAGTAGTAAATCAAAAACAAGAGGTCAAGTTATCCTGATTTTCAATTGATACAATATTACACATAAAAGATCCCCAAAGTTAAACTCGAAAATTTCTAGAAATGATCAGTACATTCAGCAAAGTCGCTGGTTACAAAATTAATATACAAAAATCAGTAGTCTTTCTATGTACAAATAACAAGCCATCTGGGAAAAAGTTCAGGGATACCCTTCCACTGACACTAGCCTCAAAAATTATCTAGAGATAAACCTTATCAAAGACATTAAAGATCTATTTAAGGAAAATGTTAAATCTTTGAAAAAGAGATTGAAGAAGACCTTAAGAGGTGGAAAGATCTCCCATGTTCATCGATTGGTAGAATCAATATAGTGAGAATGACCACTCCACCAAAAATAGTTTGCAGATTCATTGTAATACTAATAAAAAGTCCTGTGACATTCTTCACAGAAATAGAAAAATTCATCCTAAAATTCATGTGGAAATACAAAAGACCCCAGATATCCATAGAAATCCTGGGCACAACAAACAATGCTGGGAAATTTACCATACCAGACCTCAATCTATATTACAGAGCTATAGTCATGAAAACAGTATGATGTTGCAACAGAAACAAACGTATAGATCAGTGGAACAAAATAGAAGATCCAAACAAGAGTGCAGACAATTACAGACAACTGATATTTGACAAAGGTGCCAAGAACACACACTGGAGAAGAGACTGCATCTTCAACAAATAGTGCTGTCAAAATTGGATCTCCACATATAGAAGAATGAAATTAGATCTCTTACTTTGCAAAAAAATCAACTCCAAATGGATCAAGGACCTCAGTGTGAAGCCTGAATGAAGTACTGAAACTTTTAGAAGAAAATATAAGCAGTACCTTACAAGATATAGGTGCCCAAAAATACTTCCTAAACCAGACATCAGTCCTTTAGGAATTAAGATCAACAATCAACAAATGAGACCTCATTAAACCAAAAATTTTCTGTACAACAAAGTAAACAACCAATCCAGGGATGAGGAAACCTACAGAGTGAGAGAAAACCCTCATCCATTACTCATGTGACAGAGAATTAATATCCAGAATATATACAAAGCATTCCAAAAACAAAGAAAAATATAATGATTCAATTTAAAAATGGCCTACACATAGGGTTCAATGGAGGGATAGGGGAGGCATGAGTAGGGGCGGTGATCTGAATTTGTGTGGGAAATGTATGAAATTTTAAAAACTCAATAAAAACATGGGCTATGGATCTGAAAAGAAAGATCTACCAAAAAGGCAATAAAAAATAGCTAAGAAACACCTTTAAATGTGTCAACATCTTTAATAACTAGAGATTTGCAAAACCAAAGTAAGATTTCATCTAACCCCATCAGAATGGCTAAGATTCAGAGAACTAATGATACCAAATGCTGGCATGGATGCAAGTAAATGGGAATTTTCATTAAGTGTTGGAGGGTTTGCAAACTGGTGGAACCTGTATGGAAATTTATTTTTTAAAAAAGACTTCTACTATATGATCTGGTCATACCACTGCTTGGCATATACCCAACAAACCCATCCTACTGCAGAGAAACTTGCACAACCATGTTTGCTGCTGCTCTTTTCACAATAGCTATGAGATGGAAACAACCTAAATTTCCTTCAACTGATAAATGGATAATGAAATGTGGTACAATTACACAATGGAGTTCTACTCAGCCATAAAGAAAAAGAAAATCATGAAATTTGCAGTTAAATGGATGAAACTAGAAACTTATAGTAAGTGAAGCAACACAGATCAGAACAAGTTACATATGTTCTCTGTAAGCAAATATTGCTGAGAATATATCAAAGAAGGGAACCTATCCACTATTGATAGGTTTATAAATTAGTAAATTTTGAAAAACCAATGGATATTCCACAAAGAATAAAAAACAGAAATAATCTGTGGTACTCTAATACTACTTCTAGATGAATAACCAAAATCATTTCAATTTGACATTGCAAGGGGCAATGTGCATTCCCATGGTCATTGCAACATTGTTCTCAACAGCTAAGGCATGGAAACAACCCACATATTCACCAAGAGATGATCAGATAAAAAATGAGATATAAGCAAATAGTATTAAATATTATTCCATTTAAAAATATTGAAAACTCTTGACATTCTGACAAAATAGATGACATTGGAAGATATGATGCCACTGTAACACCAAATTCTCTTCTGGCAGGCCAGTGTGTGCTCTCTCCTAAGCCCTCCACGAGGCACACTGCATCCTTCTCGGCTCCCAGGCCCCACACTGTCTCTATGGCCAAGCAACAAAACCAACACACTGCATGATATTTGGGTTTTTGGTATAGTTTACGATGTCCAGAAGAGAGTTACTTACAAAGGCCTATACCTGTGGGTTCTTTCCCTACATCTCAGCTGAGCTTTCAGCTCCATGCTCATCTGAACACCCCCAAGATGGGAGCTTCCCACTGCTTCCAGGATTTCTCATCATCTGTCCTTAGACTCTCCCCATCATGCAATTGAAGCTGACTGATCGGGTGGGATGGGTAACTGTCTCCTCCTCTGTCTACGGGGTCTCTTACGGTTCAGTCTTTCAGCTGTTCATTCAGAGGACGTGCTTATCCAACAGCTACAAGCAATACCCCTGTGCACAGGATACTGAAAGCTCTCTGACACCACCTATCTGATGAAACCAAAATGATCAAACTCCTAGAAAAAAAAAAAAAAAAAAGGAATTTTATTGCCCCTGAGTGGAGATACAAAAATATGGGAATACATTCATGGAAGAGCATGGCATGGTGCTTTTATTATGGAAAATTAAGAAGCTCTAGAGATCCATTTTAGAGCATAATGTGTACAGTTAATAATGCATACTTCAAATTTGACAAGAGAGTAGATCTTTTATTAAGTGTTGTTTTCAGACACAAAAAATAATAAATGAGAAAGGAAAATTAAAATGTTCAAGGTGATAGTTTATGACATATTAGGTATGTTTTCACCAGTGTAAACTTATCCCCAACTTTATCAGCTCCGTTCATTAAAAAAAAATGTTGGATAAGTCAGTCAGCATAAGATGCCAGGTGTGGTGGTGCATGCCTTTAATCCCAGCACTCAGGAGGTAGAGGCAGGCAGATCTCTGTGAGTTCAAGGCCAGCCTGGTCTACATAGTGAGTTCCAGGACAGTTGGGACTACAGGGAGACCCTGTCTCAAAAAGACCCCCCCCAGAAAAAGGAACAAGTGCCTGACAGCAAAAATGCTACCATAGACAGCCCTGAAAGTTAGGTGACAAATTGGGGAAAATATTTTCAAAATACAGTATAAGTAATAAATATAAAATTAAAAACATGCTTACTGATCAATACAAGGAAAACAAATTCTCCAGAAGAAAACCACCGCAATATGAAGACATAGTCTGCAGAAGAAATGCAAATGACAGTGTGTGTCCTAATGCCAGCAAACCAATTGTGCTTTTACAATTGCAGTAGGCATGTTCTATGCACTTTGTAGTGCTAACTCATTATTCCTCACAACAAACTAATGAGGCAACTGAATAAGCAACCCAAAGAATGTGTTCTGTTTTTAACCTCTTACTTATTCTACAAAGGAGGAAACTGAGTCACAGGGAGGATAAGCCTGAATGTAAGGCCAGGCAATCTAATATGAGCTCACATATGAAATCTGCTTACTGATGGTATATACTGTTGAGGAGAATATTCAACCTTGTTAGCAACAAATGGAGACAATAAAGTGTAATTCATGTATCATTAGATAGAGAGACCCAAAAAGCTATTAACAAGAGAAGTACAGTGAATTAACCCTTATACAGGACTGCTAAAAAAAATTCAATATATACAAACATCCTCTTTACTTTTAAGTTTTCTTCATTTTGTGTGTCTGTATGTAGGTATATGTACATGAGTGCACTTGCCCATAGAGGCAAGATGTCATCAGGTCCCCTGGAGCTGGAGTTTCAGACCATTTGGGGTTATCCAACGTGAATGCTAGGAAACAAACTCAGATCCTCTGCAAGGGCAATATAAGCTATTTTTTCATAAAATTCTAAAACAGTATTTTACTAGTGCCTTTGAGAATTTTATACAAGTTATTTTGATCATATTCACTCCTCCCTCTTCTATCTCCTCACAGATGCACCTCCACCTCCCTCTTTCTCCTAACTTCATGTCTTTTTAAAGCCTATCAATTCCAGCCCTTGTTGCCCTAATACTCCAGATATAAGTCTATCCCCTGGAGGGTGGTCAACCTACCAGGGGTCACACCCTTATATAAAACTGATTCTCCCTCTCCTTGCAACTGTCAATTGATAGCTAAGGATAGAATTTCATATTCACCTTCTCCCTCCATGGTGGGATTTTCTATGGCTTGATTTTGCACAGGTCTTGGGCGGGCTTTCAGAACTATTGTCAGTTCACATGTGCAACTGCCTTGTTATGTCTGGAAAACACTGGTTCATTGTATTTATCTATGGCCTCTGGTTCTTACAATCTTTCCAACCCTTCTTCTGATAGAGATGTCTTATATTGGGCTGAGCATTCCTTAGTCTTTTATTCTCTGCACATTGATCATTTAGGGGTCTCCATATCAATCACCATCTACTGCAAAAGGAAATTTCTCTGATGAAGACTGAGAAATGCTCTAATCTCTGGATATAAAAATAAGTCATTTGGAGTCCAAGTAATACTGTGTCATTTTAGCAGAATGATAGTAGTAGGTGCTTCACTAGAGTCTATGGTCTATCTAGCCACAGATTCCTCATCCTGGCAATAGTGCCAGGTAAAGGCTATGTAGCCCAAGTTCTCTTAAGGTCCCTTGCTCCTGGAGCTATTAGATAAACCATATAACACATCTTTATCTGAATTTTTCATAGTTTATATCCTGGGTAGGGGAAGTAGAGTAACTTACAAAGGCGAACACCTGGTGCCCTACAAAAGGTGAACACATGGTGCTCAATTCTGCTCTGTGGTTCATGAGTGACCCACTGTTCCAGATGCTTCCATGCCCAGCCCACAGTCTCAGCTTTTGCCCATGCCTCGTGGGCCTGCAGTCTCCCCACAGGTCGGTAAATGCCCCCTCTCGCATCCGCCTGGGTGAGACCAGGGGCCAATTCTCCACGTGCTGCCACTCAGATCGCACCAATGCGCCTCCCTCTGACACTAACTTCTTACAGCTCCCTCTCCGTAGCTAACTCTCTGCAGCCAATTCTCAGCAGCAGGCCCCATCGCTCAGAAAAACAAGTACCCCTTGGGACACAAGCTATATCTTGTGGAGTAGGCTTTAACCTAGTGAAGAATTTCTTGGTTACTCCCATATGACATTTGTGCCAGTAGTGCACCAGTGGACATATCTTTCCAGGCCAGTCATTATTATAGGTCTCAAGGTTCACAGATGAGTAAGACTGGTGATTACTTTGCTCTTCTGGTAGAACACATAGTACCTTCCGGCACTATGAAAGCTAGCCAGGAGGAATGAAGCATCCAGGTCAGCATCATCTTTATTTCTTCAAGATTTATGACTCAAGTATGTAGTGTCTTCAGCAATTGGATGTTACTACCAAGTTCTGAAGCATAATCAAGAGCATTGGCAATAGGCTGTAATGTTTGGGGAGTCTATGTGAATTCACTGACCAACAACTTCAAAAGAGGTAACCCATTCCCATCATTCATTTTTATTTGCTTGCTTGTGGTGCCTAGAAGAGGCATTGTCTCCAGGTTATATGGTAACACTCCATTTAAACTATTTTTAATATATGTATATGTGTGTATTTTAGGAAGCTTCTACACTAGTGGGTCTCCATGTAACTTTTGAAAAAGGTCTTTAGTGTTAGTTATCTCTCCCAGTATTCCACCCTTATAGGACTATGGTAAATATTAATAAACTAAAGAATAAAGAGCCAGGTATATAAAATTGATCAAACCATGAAGATTTCCTCTTTTTTTTTGATGCTTGAGAAGATTTGGTATGGTTCATAAACTTGTTCAATAAGTTCCTAAGTATTTTCATATTCAGAAGAGTTAGTATCTAAGTCAGGTTATGGGCCAAGGCTGATTGAATACCGGCTGAATACAGGCAATTGGTGACTCACAGGGCACTGTCAAACACATATACATGTTATGGCTTGATTCAAGTGAATTCCTGTTTCAGAAGCATCCGGTCCAGAGGGTACTGAATGGGGTAGCATGGACTTTCAGTAAGTGGGAGGAGCCAGAGCATCAGCCACCCAAAAATAGGTGACTTGGTACAGGATAAGAAGTTGAACTTGGAACACATCTCCAATGTCTACCCAAAGCTCTCTAAATCCAATCCAGCATTCCCAGCAGAAGCTGACAAAAGGTTTGCTAGAACCTGTGGATTTTAAGACATCTATCAAAACTCCAGAGAGGTAATTAGAAATCAAGGCAGTTTAAGGGTCACCAAAAATGTATGATTCCAAGGAAGCTCGAGTCTGACATACACTGAGTTTCAGCTTTAGGTCTCTCTGATGGAAATTTTATTTATTTATTTTTTGGGGCTTTGAATCTGACATTGCTGAATCTGTTAGCCTGTGGGTCACATTCCATGTATACCTATATATGTTTTCTTTTACCTACAGTTTTAAAGAACAAAAACTTATTATCCATTTTACAGAGTATGAATGTTATAGTTCAGTGTACACAATCTCAAACAAAATTTCATTACCTAATACACATGGCTGGAGTGGCCATAGATCTTAAGAGAAAACCCTAAAACTGTCACATTGCTAGACTAATGTGATTTCTTACTATGTGTAAATTATGTATCCTTATATTTACAAATATCCCAGTCACCACTCATCAAGGATGCTCATTTTGCACCAGTCAGAGACTATTACCAAGTACCACAACTGGTCACACATGGACATTGTCTATGAATTGCCCAGCCTAAGCCTAAGTCACACATCTACAATGCAACCTCTACACCTAAGGCTCATAGAACATAGAACAGGGATAATGGAAAAGACACTAATGAATCTCCCAGTTCTCAGTAATGAAGGTTCCTCATGTAGTGGAGGGCCAGAAATGCAAAAGGTCATAAATAGCCAAAGTGTAGAGATCAAGAGTCTGATGAATGCTGGTCTTTGGACAGGATCCCCTTTTTAACCTTCTCCCACCCAAGGCTCAGGGACCATTGTGGAAGAGGAGACAGAAAGATTGTAAGAGCCAGGGAAGAGGTGCATGAACATATGGAAACAATCCTATAAGCTTCTGTGACCTTGCTCAAATAATTCACTGGCAATGGTGTCGGCATACACAATGCCCATGCAAACTCAGGCAGACAACAACCCCTCATAGAATTGGAAGAATGAACAGTAGATCTCAATCTTATCTGAAGGAAGGTTGGCAACTTTCCTTTAAGATTATTTAAGCTACTCTGTATAAAATGCACAAAAAATTCAATTAAAAAAGGAAAAAGAAAAAAATATTTTTCTGTATTTAAATATTGGTAAATATACTGGTGAAATTGGGATTGAAGACTTCTGAGACATGGGAGACTTGGACACACTGGAGCTACAATCCATATTACATAACTGGATGCTTTTTAGTATCTGCTGCCCCTTTAAATGAGGCAGGAGTCTCTAGCTCTCCATATCCTATTCTCCCTCTACCTAGTCTGCTTCACATACCGTCCTTATCTCCCTGGCCCCTATAACCTGTGTAGGGGATATCAAAGACTGATAAGACTGGTGTGTGTGTGGGGGGGGTGTATACATGCATGTAAAAAAGGGTACCGTCAGATGGACTCTGTCATAGTCTTTGAATGGCTAAGGAAATTTCAATACTAGAGGCATAAGAGAAGATGCTGCTTGAAAGTAGGGGATAGTTGGCTTCTTTCCTCTGTCTGTAAACATAAGCAAGGATTAAGCAAGTACTCAACTTGAAATTAGGAGCCTACAGAAACATGTAAATTCCAGAAAATAAAAATGCATCCTGTTCTCTCAACTAGAAATAATGTAGTAGAAATTATATTTAATATTTCAGGAGTAGGCTGATGTAAATAGCTGTAGAAATATATCTAGAACATACTTTAGTTGATTTTAGATACCATGCAAATAAAGATATTTAAAACAGACTCTTCTCAGTCTTTTTATTATTAACATTTTACAATTTCATTTAGAAGGTTGCTCTCATTAGTGAGCTATTCTATTTTCAACATTGCCTGCTAATTTCTGGCTTTTGGCTCTTAAAGATGTATGCAAATTATACTACTTAAAACCATAATATTTGCTTTCTCATCTTCTTTCCTGCAGAAGGTGTAACCATTTACCAAAAACCTCTTTATCAAGAAATCTGAAAGTATAGCTTTGAATAAAGAGATCTTTGAAATCCAGAAGGCAATTTTTAGCATTAGTTTCCTATGTCAAACAACAACATCTGCTTCAGCACTCATTTTATATTTGTCATAAATTGTCTTTGAAGTAGGTAGTTTCCATCCAGAGGAAGTTTTGTTAGCACTTTTCCTGTGTAAAGAACTCAAAACGTTCTTGAGTCATGGCAAGGATAAGAAAGCATTACTTGCATTGTATTTACCCTCTAACATAAATGTGCTGACAACTGTAATTTCTGCTTGGTTCCTTTAAAGAAATAATTTTATTATAGCAAGAAATATATATTTTAATACTGTCTAGATATAATTATTTTTGTCAAATTCCAGAAGAAAACTTAATTTTTCCAAGATTTAGCATAGTGTATGACATCCCCAGCATGCTGTACTGTTGAGCTTAGGCATTAGGCAATGATAAACATTCAAACGCCAGATATACTCTTTCCCAGAGATGCAAGATCATGCACATTGAAAGCTCCAAAACATTTGATGTTGAAAAATGGTCAGATGTTTAAATACATTACCTAGTGACATAAGTTTGAATATTAAATGAGTTCATGTACTAAAGTGTTCAACGCCAGACTAATGTCAATTTTTACTATTAACAAGAAGACTGGCAATGCTACACCTCTTAAAAAATTACAAAAACTCATAAATGAAAAGTCATCTTGTTTATGAATGTTTTTCACAACAGATGTGCTCAATATCTACAATAATTTATTTTTAGTGTTTTTAATACTCTAAGGGGTCTCTACCAGAGTATGCATCTGCTTCAACTTTCTGTAGGTAACACTGTGACATCTGGTACCTGGCTATTCAAAAACCCTCCAAAGGTAGAGCTAAATTACAAATTATACCAATCAGATCATCTTGCATAGTCAATGAGCTAAAATAAGATCCAGAAAAACAGACTTATTCCTCATTGGCTGACCACTTCTGATTGATGAATATATTGGAAAAAATAAACAAGAAAATTAAGGAGTATGGCTGAGTTTCAGAAGATCCATCTTATTTAGAAAATTTGAGAAAAGCATCCTTTGCCATCTTTGTCAACTGTCTCCAAAATCTTCTCCTGTATTTATAACAGATGTTTTCAAATTTTTACACTTATTTTCACACCTAAAACAATTTATGAAGACTTTCATAAATATTTATGTAGCTCCAAATAATATATTATCAAACAGAATAGTATTGAGGTCTTAAAACTTTGATATTGCTTTTTAAAATGACTCTTTTGGGGGCCAATGAGATCTTCCAGTAAGTGAAGGTAGTTGTCACCAAGTCTGATGACTTGAGTTTGATACCCAGTAACCTCATGGTAAGGGTCTCCCACAACATCCTCTAATGTCCATGTGTGTACTGTGGTGTAGCCCACAAAATTATAAAATGTAATCGAATTTTAAATAAATCTATTGTCATTTAAATGTATACCAAGGTCATATTATGCTTCATTTGTTAAAAAAATATGTATTTTCTTTTACTACTGTTTCCATATAAGTCATTAGGTCATTACTTCAAAGTGCATATTTACTTTGGGGAAATTTTTGATTGCTTGAGTTTTTGTTATTATTGTGCTGTGGTTCAACCCCAAGGCTTTGCGGGTCTCTTTCATTCTCTCAGTCTGCCTCCTTCTTTTTATGTTACCTGTATTGTACTATCCTTTACTTTTCCCCATTTTTCATCCCTTAAGATTTCTTTTTTCCCTTTCATGGTCCCCTTTCTCTTGTTTCATTACTGAATTAGTTATTTTTCTGTTGCTGTGATAAATCACCATGACCAAGGCATCTTACAGAAGGAAGAGTTTATTGGGCTTACTGTTTCTGAGTGATAAGAGTCCATCATGGCAAGGGGGCATGTCAACAGAGGTGGCAGAGCAGAAAGCTAAGTGCCCACATCTTCAAGCAGGCACAGTTAGCAGAGAGAGACAAACTGGAAATGGTCAAGACTAAAGCCTACCCCAAGTGACTTGTGTACTCCAGCAAGACCACACCTCCTAAACCTCCCAAAACAGAGCCACCAACTGGAACAAAGTGTTTAAATACTTGGAGCCTATGAGGGACATTCTCATTCAAACTGCTACACACACACACACACACACACACACACACACAATCTAAGTTCTGCATAAAACAGAAAACAAGAAAATGTCATATTTGTCTTGGTCTGACTTAGTTTGCTTAGCAAAGTAATTTTTAGCTGCATCTATTTTCCCACAAATGTAATGGTTTCATTTTTCTTTAAGGCTGAATGAAATGTCATTGTGTATGTGTGCCATATTTTCTTTATGTGTTCATCTGTTCATGAACACCTAGGCTGGCTGACTACTGTGAATAGCACAGCAATAAACATGGATATGCAAGTATCTCTGTGTATGACTAACTGTCATTTTAATACATATACTTATATGTTTGCTAAATTAAAATAAAGGCAAATAAAGACTATTAGTAGAAATATACATAAAAAAAGATAATCTGCCTTCCCATGAATATCAGCCAATTTCTAGCAGGATAAGCTCAGGGATTATGGTGGTTTGAATGAAAATGTCCCCCATCGGTTCCAAGTATTTGGACATTTTGTCCCCAGTTGGTGGTGCTGTTTTGAGAGGTCTTAGAAAGTATGGCTATGCTGGAAAAAGCACCTCACCAGGAGCTGGCTTAGAGAGTTCTTTAGCCTTGCCTGATCTGGAATTGCTCTCTTGCTTTCTTTGCCTGCTTGAGGATGTGAGAGCTTAGTTTCTGCTCCTCCTCCAGCCACTTGTATCACCACACCTCCCACCATGATGGACTCTTGCCCCTGGGAACCCTAAGCTCAAATAAACTCTTCCTTTTATAAGTCACTTTAGTCATGGTGTTTCTATCACAGCAACAGAAAAGTAACTAATACAGGGATATATGTTTATATACATATATAAAATAACTCACAGTAAAAAAGTGTTGTACAGAAAATTGTAACTCCTCAAACTATTAATATATGAAAGATACTCATTTTAAATAATAAGCAATATGGGGATAATAGTTTTTATAAAATATCATTGCCAAAATTTAACATTAATACTGAACACAGATATGATTTATTTTAATCTGCTTAAGTTTTCAACTTTCTTTTTCTCCTTTTTGATTTTTTCTTTTTTTAAAAAATATAGGGATTGAAGCACCAGGATGGATCTGAAAGATGAGAAAAGGTCAACAGAATACCAGCCACTTGCTCATGAAATTCCAGATGGGAATTGGTCAACAAGAAATCATAATTCAGATACTGATTTAAATGCAAAAATTTTGGCATTATTCTCTCAAGACATGCTGTGACATTTACTTTAATAAATTTTGAAATGCAAGGACAACCTTGGAGAAAACATTTATGTCCTTCTGTTACTTCTCTTAACTGTTAAAAAACTTGAGATGCTTATCGATTCTTTGCAATGAGTTGCTTATTTTCAAAAGCATGGTTTTCTTCACACATGAATAAATGATGCCGGGTAAAAAAATTGTATTCATTGTACCTGTCACCTACTTTGGCATATAAGATTAACACTGTTTCTTCTTAAATTATTTTCTAACAGGGAAGAAGAAGCCCATGCATGTAGTACGATACAAATAATAAGATAATTTGGGGTGTAGACAAGCAGTAGTATTTTCAGAATTTATCATACCCAGAAAATAGGAAAAGTGGAAGGCCCTGTTCAATTATTACTACCAATCTCAAGAAAATAGTAGTTGAATATTAACCATCAGTGAAGCCCTTGTAGCACTGGGCCCTATGTGACTACACATGTTACAGGACCATGAAGGCAGGCCAGAAGTAAAGATAAAGCAGGTTATATGGCTTGGATAGAATTAGATCATTTGTTTGAGAAGGGTTGTTAAAGTTTAAAGGGCTTAAATTACTAAAAAATACAACTCTTTATCCAAACAATTATACATGCTATTTAGATGAATCTCTGTTTTCTGACAAAGGTCATGATGTTTAAAAAATGCAGCTAACAATGCATAGTTTAGATGCATGCTATCACTAAATTAATAAGAGGTAATATTTTCATTGAAGAATAAACTCACCCTTTAAATTCAGCAAACTCTTGCTGCCCTTTATCAGCTTTCTGACCTTGAACTTTTGAAAACTCAGAATAATGAGGCAGAATAAAGCATAATATTTGATGTTATTTTAGGCTTAGGGTAAGATGATCTTAATGCAAGATATCACAGTGCCAGAAATATAATAAATGCTAGAAATGCTTATCATTAGTAAAAACAACTGTTACTTTCACTTAATTTCTAACAGATATTCTATTCTCAAGAACATTTTACTTCTGACAGTTTTATTTCAAGACACATCAAACGCATCCTGATTCCAACATTTAAAAAGAAAAAACCCAGTATCTTATAAGATAAAAAGTACAAATAAAATATTTATGTTCATTGTGATTAATTGATTATTACACTGAAATATTAGCCAATTATCATTCATTAACTTGATTTTCTCTGAAAATTATTTATTTGTAGAAAATTTTCAACTGTTGTTGGAACACTTATCCTTTTGGTTTTTTTGTTGTTGTTCTTCTTCTTCTTCTTCTTTGTTAAAGAAAAGTGAGGGCTGGTGAGAAGGTTCTGTGCATGAAAGCACTGGCCACAAAGTCAGACTACCTGAGTTTCATCCTTGGAACTCATGGCACGTGCTCATACATACACACACAGACACACATTCACACACACACACACACACACACACACACACACTGTAGAGAAAAAATTTGGCCACCAAATGCATTTTCACACATTTGTATATGCACACACATGTACACACACACACATGTGTAAACACATGTACCACACACAGATGCACATATGCAGAAAGTGAGTGGTGTGCAGAGAAAGTATGTTTTTACTTGTTTTGCATCCAGGTATGTTTAAGAATAGTTATTTAGCATATGCGATAATGTCAGTGTAACTATAACTTTCAGAAAAATATGAGTTTTTGATATGAGCACTACAATAATATTCTAGATTTAATGTGGCTTCTTAAAATGTTAATGGCTCTAAAAGTGTGCTTAGTGGAATGAAAAATGGACCAAAATGAAATTGAAATGCCAGAAATGCCTTGGTATAGTAGAAGAAGGTGCCCAGATCATAGAAAGCCTCTAGATTTATCATGTGCAATAGTTAGGCTCCAATTGCTGCGATAAACATCATGACCAAAAACAACTTGGGGAGGAAAGGGCTTATTTCAGTTTTCAACTCCCAGGTCCCAATCCATCACTGAGGGAATCAGGCAGTAACTAAAGGCAGCAACTTGGAGGCAGGAACTGAAGCAGAGAACAAGAAGGAATGCTGTTAATTGGTTTGCACTTCTGGTCTGAGTTCAACCTGCTTTCTAACATAACCCAGGATCACCTACCCAGATGGGCTGGGCCCTCATACATCAATCAACAATTGAGAAAATACCTCATAGATATGCTGATAGGTCAATCCATAGAGGAAATTCCCCAACTGAGTTTCCCTATATCCTGAGGTGGTAGCATTCAAGTGGCAGCATTTAATTACCATAGATAAATAAGACATTATACCAGAAAGGCAGCAAATCAGTATAGCTTATTAACTAGTTGATCATGGACTCCTTGGATGTTAAGAACATTGGCAGTTTTCAAATCATCTGTGTAAGCAAAGTCTCAGTCAATAAGTTTTTTTTGTTTTTGTTTTTGTTTTGTTTTTGGTCTTTTTTGAAACTTCATCTCCCTGTTGTCCCAGCTGGCCTATAGACCAGGCAGGGCTCCACCTCACAGATAATTACTTGGCTCTGCCCTGGAGTGCTGGGATTAAAAGCATGTGCTACCATGCTCAGCTTAGTGGTATTCTTTTCTTTAAAAAGAATTTTTTTCATACAATATATTTTATCATATTTAGATACTCTCCACTATTAGCAACTCCCCCTTACTAAGCCCCATCCAATTAAGTCTACTTTCTTATATATGTGTTAAAGCCTATAGTTTCAAACTTGTGTCCCCAAATGTCATTCAGCCTGGGTTCACCCGTTGGAACTTGGTTAACCTACCAAGAGTCACACCATTGAGAGAGACTGACTCTTTCCTTCCTAGCAGCCATCCATTGCCAATAGTTCATCAGGAAGGGTTGGGGTGTTTCACCCACTGCCCCACCACTATCCTGGGATTTTGAGCTTATATGGGACTTGTGCATGTTGTCACTATTGCTGTGAGTTCATATTAGTAATTGCCCAGCTATCGAGAAAATTATGGCTCATTTCCTCCTCTACTCCTACAATCTTTCCACCCCTCTTCCATAATGATCCCTGATCCTTGAGAGGCAGACGTTTGATTTAGATGTCCTATACATGGATAAGCACTCTGCAGCCTCTAATTCTCTGCACATTGGACAGTTGTAGGTTTCTGTGTTAATTGCCATTTCTATATAAGGAAGCTCTTCTGGTGACAGTTGGGAGATTCATTTCTGTGGTATAACAATAAGTCATTAGGAATCAGTTTAATACTATATCATTTTAGCAGAATAATAGTATGAGACTCTCCCCTATGTCCTGTGACCTGTCTAGCCTCAGGTTCCTAGATATGATATCAGTGCCAGGTATGGGCTCCACCCTATGAAGGAGACCATAAGTCCAACTACAAAGTGGTTGGTTACTTACTCCCGTAATATTCCTGCTACAATTTCAACAGTGGGCATATCTTGCCAGACCAAAAAATGACTTACTCTGCAGATATGAAGTACATTACCAAGCCTCATCTTTCATAACTAAATGGGCTCAAGAGTAAAGTAGTCAAATGGTAGGGATGGAGATTGGACATATGATCAGAATCATGATCTTCCTCTTAGGAAACTTGGCCTGCCTATGGCTACTGTTGAGTGTCTGCTGCCAGTAGCAGAGACCCATTTTGAATTCTGGTATGCTAGCAGTCTCTGGAGTAATCATCCAAGCCATCTGCGGATAGATGGAGTACACTAAATCACCCCCATTATGGAAAGAGAGGTCTAGGTTCTTACAAAAGTAGACACTGAACACAGATTTTCATGGCCTTCATGCATTGTTTCTGCCCAAACTGCCATCTGTCCATTTACACAATGCTTTCTCTGCATTTCATGCTTTGCACATAGCACTGCTTCTGTCCAAGATACTCACTTCATAGCAAGTTAAGTTTGGCAATGGAGTCATAGAATTCATTGGCCCTTCCAGGTTCCCCATCATTCTGGAGCAGATAACTAGAAAAAAAAATGAGATAGTAGCCATTTAAAACAATTTTAGTAAGACATATTTTTAGTAATAGCTAGGTGATATGCCTTAAATTGCTGGTGTGTGTCTTCCAGGAGGCTGTACATGCTCTAAATCAGTGTGTAATGTATGAGAATTTTTCAAATTGCTGGAACTCAAATAAAAAGGTATCAAGGGATGGTGTTATGGTTTGTATACAAATTGTCTCCTGAAAATTCATGTTTTGAAGCTTTGGTCCCCAGCTAGTAGATCCAGCTATTTAGATGTGAATAGATTATGAAAGTTTTGATTAGACCATTGGTTAAATCCACTTTTGGATTCATAATTTGATGGAATTCTTGGGACAATGGCAGAAAATAGGAGATGGTGTCTGTTGAGCTAGTTGGGGGTGTAGATTTGCCTGTGGCCCTACTTAAACTGTCTGCTTCCCAGGTACCATGAAGTATACAGTTTCTTTTACCAGATCATCCTACCACAATGGTGCTCTGCCACACCACAAGCTCCTAGCAATAAAGTCTGCTGACCATGAGCTAGCACAGGAAACCATGAGCCAAAATGAATCTTTCCTCTTAGAAGCTTGTTTTGTCAGGAATCTTGTCACATCTATCAACAATGACTAATACAGATGGATTGGAACTAGGACTATTCACTGTTAACATTGCTCATCCAATAACAATTATTTTGCACTTTCCCCCAAATGTTATGCTCTGATGGTCTTGGGGTTTTATAAAGTTCAAAACGTTTTCCCCAGGAAACACTGAAATAGTTCCAATGAATTCTAAGGTAACATGTCCTCCTTGCCACTCTGTGCTCCTTATGCCTCCACATCAACTGGCAAAGAATGTAGTTATATTAATTGTTAGTATGACTGATAGTAGTTTTCAAAAAGACATTGGGCTGTTACTACATAGTGACAGTAAGGAAGAGTATGTATAGTGCATGGGAGATGATATAGCTTATGATTAAATTTATTGGGAAAATAAATAATACAATTCAGCCAGAACGTCAAAATGGCCAAAGAACTTAAAGAATGAAAGTCTGAGTCATTGTGATAAGCAAGAACTACAACTAATTGAGGTGCAGGCTGAGGGCAAGAAATATGGAATGGATAGTAGAAGAAAATTATAAACATGGGCTATGAACATATGATTGCTACAGAAATAAAGACTATAATAGCTAGGGGTATTTCTCACTGGGTGTAAGTATGTTTATGTGTGCTTATGTCCAGCATATTCAGGAGTCAAATTTTATTCCTTCTATGTTGCCATCTCATTATGCAGTTCTCCCTCATCACACGAAGTAGATTTTTCATCTCTGGGCTTTAAAAAGTGAATGATTATCTGACTTTTTGAATTGTTTTTTGAGAAGAGAGGATGAATATGCTAGATTTCTTTAGTGTTAACTTGATACACCTGGATTGAAGGTGCCTCAATTGGGGAATTTCCTTCATAGGGCCAGCCTGTGACCACGTGTGTGGGGCATCTTCTTGATTGTTGAGTGATGTGGGAGGGCCCAGCCCATTATGGGTGGTGCCACCCCTGGGCAGGTGGACCTGTATTGCATAAGAAAACAGGCTGAGCAGGGGCCAGGGAGCAAGCCAGTAAGCAGCATTCCTCCGTGGCATGTGCTTCAGCTCCTGCCTCCAGGTTCCTGCCCTGAGTTCCTATCTTGGGTTCCCTGAACAGTTGAACTGTGACTCAGGAGATGTAAGCTGAATAAACCCTTTCCACCCCAAGTTGATATTGGTCAGAGTGTTTTCTGACAGCACTGGAGAGACAAACTAGGACAGAAATTGGTACCAGAGAATGGAGCATTGCTGTGACAGACCTGACCTTGGTGCTTTTAGGAGGATTATGGAAGCATTTGGAACTTTGGCCTGAAAAAGCCACTGAGCACTTAGAGTTTGCTGCTATGGAGCTTGGAACAGTTATGCTGAAAGAGTTGTGAACAATGGAGGCCTGGCTTGTGAAGCTTCAAAGGGAAAGCAGAGAGCAGAGACTATGAGGGTTGTTTGTGTGATATTCTGAATTGAGAATCTGTGGGTTCTGGTTGGCTGGGGCTGAAGAACCAACTGTGACTAAGAAGAGACCAGAACCCGAAGTAAAACCTTTGCTTTACTGGGACAATTGATGTTGGTTAGCTGGGGCTGAAAACTCAGCTGTAAGTAACAAAAGACCAGCATCACTGTGGTGAAATTTTCTGGGAGGTATTTCCTCAAGGTCAGCACACAGAAGAACAGAGCCTCCATCTCAGGCTGGAAGCAGGACTTGGTAATGTGTAAGAATCTCCTGCATGGTTCTAGTTTTGAAAGTGTGAAGGGGTCATAGAGAGCAGCTGAGGCCTGGCACCCTGAGAGTCCAGAAAAAGCCATTGGTGAAAGTGCAGCCTCAGTTGCACTGAGGACCCTGGAGTTGAAAGGGTCATGGAATCTGAGGCGTTGCACTCTGAGAGGCCAGAATAAGTCATTGGTGTGGGTGCAGCCTCAGTTTCAGTGGGGACCCCAGATTTTTGGAGATGCCAGGACCATGGGATGACCACCAAGGGCAGAAGCTGGGTCTGTGAGACCAGCTATGTGTGCTGCCGACAACAGAGACAGAGAAGTGAAGCTGCCAGAACTGTTTGGAGCCCAGAAGATCATGAATAAATCCTAGATGTCAATTCTTGAGTTACTTTGCTGGACTTTGGTTTTGCTTAGGTGTGCCCAATTTTTCCCTCTGAAATAAGACAGTACTTTTTAAACATTTGGATTTTAAAGGACTGTGAGGCTTTTCAGGTTGTACTGTCTTATGTTGTAATATTAACATCATATCTTGGAGATAAGAATTGGAAAGGTTATGGTTTAATAGTGATGTGTTTATGTGTCAGGTTAACAAGATGCTCTAGTTTGCTTCTCCAGTGCTGTGACAAAACACTCTGACCAATACCAGGAGAGGAAAGGTTTATTTTCAGCTTCCATCTCCTGGGCCACAGTTCACCAGTTCATCAGGGAGCCCAAGGTAGGTAGGTACTCAGGGCAGGAACCTGGAGGCAGAAGCTGAAGCATGTGCCATAGAGGTACACTTCTTACTGGATTGCTCCCCTGACCCTGCTCAGCTTGCTTTCTTATACAACACAGGCCCACCTGTCCAGGGGTGGCACCACCCACAGTGGGCTGGGCCCTCCCACATCACTCATCAATCAGAAGATGCCCCACAGACATGTCCACAGGGCAATCCTATGGAGGCAATGCCCCAACTGAGGCTCCCTCAACCCAGGTGTGTCAAGTTGACACTAAAGCTATCTAGCACAATGAACATTTAAAAACCTTACAGTATTTGAGAAAAATTCTGCTGTTTTTCTTTCACTCCGATTCTTGTTTCCTCTGGGATATGTGTATTTTCCCCATACTATATCATGGACTATTTAAGGTCTGCTGGGATCTTGCCTTTTGAATTTTAAAATCATGGCTGAGAGATAGGCAAATGACTCACATTATCTCTACTGATAAGGCTAAACTTTTCAGCTTTGGAAGTTATTGCTAGACTTCACACATCTTAACAAAGAGACTTTAACACACCATGAGAGACTATTTCAAATTTAGTCACCAGGACCAAAACTGTAGAGGGACAGGCTGAATACAACATCTATTGCATAGTATGGAAAGGAGCCTTCTGGAAGAAGAGATAGCAGCACTGGCTGAAAGCAGATTTCCATGGCAGGTAGGGATGGAATCATAAATAACCTGCCACAGATGCTGTTCTCTGATCATAAGGTTCGGAAACCCCATCACCATGATTTTTTGATGTGGCTTTTCTTTTTATGAGTGGAACTGAATTACAGAGATAGCATGCGGGAACTGTAAACAACACTATGTGAATTTACACCTAAGCTGTGCTGCTGTTTCTGATATAGCAACAATGTTTTATTGGAAACAAGTCTGCTTCTTCTCCAATCATTAGTTCAAGTGCTAAGAACATGGGCACATACAGGGTTATACATGATCATGTGTTTTACACTCTCACCACCCATAGTCTCACAGGTTCACAACTGAATTCTTGAATTCATATCCTTTTAAAAAACATTTTGGTGACATGTAAATAAAAAAGCATGTAGCTATTCAGCAGAAAAACTGTGAGCTCCCTTATGACTGGAAAAACTAATATAATATGGTTTCAAGTGAAAATTTGAGATGAGTATGTGACTAAGAGTCAACCTCTGTGAGACACTTTCCAGCTCTTGTTTTCCTTTCTGAAGCTCCTAAATGCAGCATGTTCTGCTAGTCTGATTGTTTTCCAATATCCATCATTATATTTTAAAGGACAGCTATGGGCAAGGCTTTCTTTTCCTAAATGTATTTTTCTTATATGGTTTTTCCCAATGGCAACATGAGCTATTGTCTCTAGTAACTTGTGCTATTTCCAAATGAATGTGACCTTTCTCTAAGCCTTCAGGAAAACTTGAATCAAAGCATTTCATCTTTGCACCTCACCATTCTCAGTTTCCTTCTGAGAAGGAAAGAAGCTCAGAGTTTTCATTTAATATTTACGGTACATAATTCCTCTCTCTGCTAAGTCTAAACATTTACGAGTGGGTCTTGATGCCCTTAATATTAAAATCTCAAGGAAATACTTTACTGCTTGTTGTATAAATAAAATTTCCATTTTGGTTTAAGCATATGTCTATGAACCTTTCTGTCTGATCTTATGAGCTGTTCTTAACTGCAAATACTCACTGATAATAATCTATGACACAGGCTAACCTACTCACTCATGACAATGATATTGTTTCTACACTCAGAAATGAAATGTATATGTTTCTCTTTAATCAGAGGGAACTATTACAGTTTCCCAACTTAATCACAAATGTGTAGATATTGAGATAGTTCCATTTAGTCCATTTAGTCCTTGGTGGTTAAAGAATGCCGTTACACATCTTTGTTTATAAAAATGATGAGAGGTACTACATGAAAGATAATCCCTTTGAATGGTGCCTGGGTACAGGAAAAGCCTCTCATCAATACCCTCTATTTTGTCTTGAGTGTCTGTCAGTCACTTAACTGTCACCTATACATGGGTCATAATGGAAGGATTAGTTGAGAGAATGATAATAGAGATAATGGCAGTTCTATGGCTCAGTGAGTGCTGAAGAGGAAAAGTGGTGCCTTTGTGAAAAGAAACATTAGAAAAAAGGTGCTTACAGAAAGTGAGTTCTCTGTGGTCCATTCATGAAATTCCACAGGGAAATGCAGTTAGTTTTATGAATGAATTGCTGACATTGCTTTATATTCTCAGTAGCATTTGATTATTTTATTTAATAATATCTTAATTACTAATATTAAGTAGATTAATTTCACATAATTTATACTCAATTTATTTAACAGGGGTTGGAGTTATATCTCAGTTGGTAAAGTGATTGCCTAACATGCACAAAGCCCTGAGTTCAATCTCCTGTACCACATAAAACTAGACATAGTAAGCCAGGGGTAGTGGTGCAGGCCTTTAATCCCAGCACTCAGGAGGCAAAGGCAGGCAGATCTCTGTGAGTTTACGGCCAGCTTGGTCTACATAGTGAGTGAGTTCCAGGCCAGCTGGGGCTACAGGGAACTTTGTCTCAAAAAGATAAAAACAATAAAAAAAAGAAAATCTAGACATACCTGTAATCCTAGCACTTGGGAAATAGAGACAAGAAAATCAGGTGTTCAAGGACAGCCTTGAGTGCATAATGATTATGAGACTAGACTGGGCTACTGTGGGAGACAGACTTGAGCCTAGGGTGAAAGTCTTACTGACAGCCATACAGCAGGCCCGAGGCAATGGCCCGACCACTGGAACCACAAGAAATGCCTTGTGACATTTACTTCCATTGACAGATCATGAGACGGATGCCTAGACCTCGCCACTCCCCAATCACCACCCTTGGAATTCCAAATTGCAACACTTAGATATTGCAACAGCCAGGGTCTTGTGGTTTCCAGGAAGCCAGGCTCTGTAATCTGAAACCCAGTATGCTAATGAGGCATACTACCCGCTATTCTGTGATAGGACGATAGGACGTTAAGTCAGTTATGCTAATAGGATGCTAAACCTGTTATGCTAATAAGGTATCCTACTTGCTGTACTGTGATTGGATCACTACCCCTATATAAGCTTGTGCCTTCCTGCAATAAACCAGATCTGTGTCACTGAACCTGGTCTCCTGTGTCTAAATGCGGCTCTGCTGACACAGTCTCCTTAACAGCCCTGGGGTCCGGGACTGGGCAAAAGCAGTGAAGACAGAAGGTGGCACTGGCTGAGCAGAAGAGCAGTGTCAGCACTGGGCAGGCAGAAGAGAGGCCTCAGCCCAGGGCGAGCGGAGGCGCAGCCATGACACCTGTGAGAACGAAGGGACGGCGCCCATGAGAACAGAGGAGTGGCTGCTGCTGGTGATGACTGCAGGCTACAAAAGACTCTGTCTCAAGTTTAAAAAAAAAATGAAAAAGAAAAAAGGCAATTTTAGCAGTTTTATTATGTATATTCAGTGCTTCTATTTTTCAATCTAAGGAAGTCAGGCTCAAGGAGATACTTACAAGAGATGGCCTAGCTTTTGATTAGTGCAGCTAGCTCAGTCACATTTGTTACTACACTGTTCCAATTGATTGAGGCAAAAAATTAATGTGAGTTACAATATTATATTAATGAAGAAAAGAATTTTGAAAGCAATAGTTTTAAAATCCCATGTTCCATTTAAGGTCTCTCATGTGTAGTTTCAATTCATTCTCACCAATGCTAATTCAGAGAAAAAGGAGTTAACAAAGACTTTTTATTTTGACTAATTCACAATGACAGTTGGAGTATCTTTATGCCCAATGTGTTAATTTATGATGCCCATTGTGCATGCTAGCTAGCTACACTTTAAGAATAAACATCCTACTTTCCCACCAGTCCAATATTGGCAAGGATGTCTTGGAGAAAGTAGGAAGAAAAAAAAATCCTGGATGTAATATAATAAAAAAAAAAAAACTATGACAAACTTTCTTACTAGTACAGAAGAAGATGTAGTACATCTTAGTTAATTTCTTTCAAAGGGCTCAGAAATGAAGTCATCAGCAATAAGAAGACTCTAAGACAATAAACTTGCAAAGACTCAAGCCCTGTGTGTAAATACAGTGTGTATAAACACACAGAGTCCTGCTTATGAGATGACACAGGTATGGCACTTTCCTACCTTCTTTTGAATTCTTTTGGAAGCATTAGGGAATTGACTTCTTGGTTGAAATATATGAGGGAAATTGAATAGAAGTTAACTGTATTTTCTTTTTAAAATATTTTATTTATTATTTTTATTTTATGTGTATGAATGTTTTGCCTGCATGCATGTAAGTGCACCTGTGTCCTGCAATTCTCACAGAGCTCAGAAGATGGCATTGGATCCCCTGGAACTGGAGTCAAGGATGGTTGTCTGCCACTATGTGGATGCTGGGAACCAAACCCAGGGCCTCTGCAAGAGCATCCAGTGCTCTTAAGCACTGAGTCATCTCTCTAGTCCTGTGTAATTTTCTTATAATGAAATTTCTCTAATTTTTGGTGCTAATGGTTGCAGAGTCTTGACAAGGATGATCTGTTTTCCAGATGCACTAACAAAGTTTTATGAAATACACAGAGATTCTAGAACAACTTGGATATTTGTGGTGAGTGCTTTCTCAACCACAGGTATTGTAAACACCATGACTCTACATGTGCTTTGGTCTCTGGGCATGTACTCATTTACTGCCTCCTCTGAATGTATTTGTCAGTGCTAATGAGAACCATTTGGTATGAAAAATTCAGAGTTTATAAGAAAAAAAAACATAGATTTCAATTTCCAGGAAGGAGCAATCTGATTTGTGAAGATGGTGACATATTCTTTGATGGGGTATTTTTCATTGGTTGTCATTAGTTTCCAAACAAAAAATACCCAGCATTTTTAGAGGCTTTTTCCCCCATGCACCTAGCAAGCAATGTGGTTATCCCTCAAAAACAAAACACGCATTTGTTTTGGCTCAAGTGAACTTAATTAGATAATAGAAATCACAGACAATGCTGTGATTAAAAAGGGAAACCGAAGGATGTATAACTCTGAGTCTCAGATGCAGCTCCCCAGGCAGAGAGATAATTTGAAATGAGTTGACTCCAATTTAGACTCAGTCAACAAATACACATTGAATCTTTACTACATGATTAGAGGAAATTGTCTGAAAGGGATATTTTTGAATGTGTGAAGCCACTGGCTTCAACTTTTGGGACTGTGGAAAGTATAGGTCCAACATGCAGACCATGTAGACAGAGCACATTTATACTTAGTGATGTCTTGCTGTAAGACTTGCTCACATGATCAATCCTTGACTACTCTAATTAAGCGAGGTTAACAGTTTAACATCATAATGAACCCCATGCTTTTAAAATTTAAACACTTATAAACAAGATTCCCTGAAAATGAGTGGAAAGAGAATGATTTAAATGTTGTAATGAAGTAGACTTATGTGTAAGTCTGCTCAGCCATGTATACATATAAACCAACATTAACATCTACCTTTGATTATTCTTTCATTCAATAAATATTTATTGAGCATTTGTATGTTCAAGATATTGCTCTGAAAAATAGGAATTTATTAAACAAAAGAAATAAATAGTCTTGCTCTGTAAATTTACAACCAAGGATATGCAGAAAATCAAAATCAAGCATAATATGTCAATCCAATGCATACAATGTCAGTGATATATAAATATTGCAATGTACAATGTATTACATTGAGCAGTGAAGGAAAATGGGCTTTCAGGTGGGATCAATGTATCAGTGACAGGCTTGATGGCACCTACAGATTGTTACAGCACTCTCCTGTGCCTATTGCCTTATGGCACAGATCACAGTGCAACAACTGAAGTTATGGCCGAGTTCTTATAAAATAGCATAGTGGGTAAGAGCATAGATATTGACTCAAAATGATAATGGTTCCAATCCTGAGAGTCATCTCTACCATACTGACCTTCATTAGCTCAACTTCCTGTTTCTAGGTTTTGCCTCAGCTAAATTCATTGTCCTTGTATTTGATGACTGACCCCTCATCTGCCGAAGAAACATGCTGTATTATAATTGAATGAAAATGAGTACATATATATACATATTTCATATCTGAAGTTAAACATGTCACACATTTTAGATAAATTACCTTTGGAGATGCAAAGTGTTGATTTAGTGTACCTATATTTACATGGTGACATAGTAAATTAAACCATCAGTTCCTAATACATCTAACAAATATAATAATTTAGCAGAAGCTGTCAATCCCAATGATCTTGACAATAGATTTAGACAGAATTTTGCTGTTCCTGCAGTGGAGGAATCAGAAATCAGAGTGTGGAGGAAGATGAACCAGAGGAGAAACCTATAGTAGAAGAAGAAAGAATTTTTCTCCATGTGAAAAAGCAAAAATGTTTGCTTGGCTCCTAAACTTCATAAGTATTCTAGTACACCAGTTTAAATTAAAACTGTTAGTATAGGTCCTCAACACACTGGAAAAAATGGTTGATTGTGTTTTTGTGACTTTTTCCCTTCATTGATTCCAGATAAGGACAGGTTGGCTTTTTCTTTCCTTGTGTTTTTGGGGGTGATGAGCATTCTTAGATTGGTTAGTGTTTCCATCAAGTAGTTGTATATTCCTGACTGTAACTCTCTTTAACCATCATACCCATAATGCTTCACTAATGCTTGATGGTTCCTGCAGGCTGTTTTATGACGGAAATTATTTCTCAGTCTGGAAAACAGAATCCAGAAGTCTGTGGAGCTTCTGTTCCTTGCTTCACCCAGTTCTGATGGCTCCAGGTGGACTTATGACAACAACATTCCAACCTCTTCCACCATGGTCACTGTGCCTCCTCTCCTGGTAACGCAACTAATAAGCCTGAGGACCCGACACTTAAGGAGCTGAGAGATATGCTTAAAAGTAGAGGATTGGATCTTCCAGATTCGGCAGCTCAAAAGGTTTGGACAGAGGCCATTTATTTGGCTCCCTGGCTACTTGGGGCTAATGTTTTTACTGGGAATACATGGGAACGTGTGGAACACCTAGCTCAACAAAGGGAGATTCAATTGGGGATTGATCCGCCGCTGGGGCTCTCAGAAGTGAAACCAAAAGTGGCCAAAGTAACAAATGGCACCTTGGGCATGCCCCAGCCAACTTCAGGCCTTCAGATGGAGCTAAAGGGGAGTCGCGACCCCTGGTGGCAGCAGGGTTATCACCAACCTCATCGTTCAGGTCTCGCTTACCCCGGACTTTCGATTGGCCCCAATCCTTTTCCTTTCACCTTCCTTCGAGCACCACACTGGGCGCCAGTCGCGGGGGGGGGGGGGGGGGGGGGGGGGGGGGGGCCCCCCCCTGTTGTCAGAACTGGGACTTGACCCCACGCCTCCAGTCCTTGCCGCCCCCAGCACCTGGAAACTATCAGAGGCAACAGGGAGTCTAGTCAAGCAGGAACTCATTTATTGCAGGTGTTACAGAGCTTATAAAGGCATCTGGAAATCCCCCCCCAAGGGTGTATCTTAATGATGATTACACGCTGATCATGCACTCCTCAGCAGTGCAGAGGTATCCTTCAGACTTTCAAGCAAGTCAGGCCATGCCCCAGTAGCTTCTTCTCCGCCCTCTGCAAGGCCGGGCCTTTAGGTTCCCACACCAAACTTTCTTTATTTATAAAACAAGATTGATAATTCTGAGTCTTAGACTGTTGTGAAATGTAAGCTAAACTGTGTGACATTCTTGGTATCATTTCTAGTATGTAAAAAGCATCAGCAAAATAGACTTATAGTAACATTATAGAGACCAAAACATGCTGTATTAATATATGAAATTTTCTCCTTATTCAAAAAAAATAGTATATAACCTTAAGTATATGACATAAATAATTGTATCTGCCCACATTTTTAAGTATGTGTTTTGTTTTACTACAATTCACATAACATTTAATTGAGCATTTAAGAATATATATCCATGGCATTAAGAACATCCATGCCAATGCTATTAATTTTCTTTGGTATCCTATTATTACCTTTTGTACCAACTTTGTTCTACTTTTTTTAAAATCAAGAATTAGTATTATCATCAAATGACTTTTCTTCCTCTATTGAATGATCATATAAGATTTCCTTTAAACCCCATTAAATCAGTATAATTTATTAGATTTTTTGATATTGAAAAATTCCTTTTATTATAAAGACTTGTCTTCATAGGTAATGTCTTCAGTGTCCCATTAACTTCCTAGAAAAATTTATGCAGCATCTGAGTGAATGAAGTTATAAAACAACAAGAATTTAGCCCAAAAATGTGGCTTGAAACTAGGAGTGACTTTTAACAACATGTCTGAGAAGGGAAAAGGAAAATATACTAATTTTAAGTGATTTGAGAATGTTTTATTTAAACATAGTGTTTTGCATAAAATTAGTGAGTTAGTTGGTCAGTAGATGTCATTTGTGGTAACGTTGTGGTAACTCGCAAATGTGAAATCATCAGAATTCATATGAAGAATTTTGTTCTTTTTCCTTTGAAAAAGAATCTCACTATGTAGCTCTGGGTGGCCTAGAATTCTCTGTGTAAAACAATATAGGCTTGAACACAGAGACCCACCTGCCTCTGCTTCCTGAGTGCTGGGATCAAAAGCATGCACCACCACACTCAAAACAATGAATATTTTATCAAGAGATATTTCTATGATTAATAGAAAGATCATTTGTTATCAATACTATCATTCAGTATGTCTCTTCCACCCACAAGCTCATATGTTTCTGAAACTCTGAGTCAGCTTAGCAGAAGAAATCCAGACCAGGTATCTCACAACACATAAAGGCCTAGTCAGGCCTCTTTTACTAAAATTTGGCCTACAAGGTATAATAATAACATTTAAAGAAAGAGTTATTCAAGTGTGAGCCTGACCCCCTTTTTATAGTTTCTGCAGGAAGAAAGAAAACTCAGTCTGATGGTTAGTGAGCCACTGGATACCATGAAGGATTATGTCTCTATCGTTATATATTCATGAGAAATTTAAAATACTAGTTGGAGCTTCTAAGCACAGGTCAGAGAGAGACAATAAACTACTGGTATTTGTAGATAAAGAGCCAGATTTGTTTTCCCTTTCTATGGGAAAGTTTAAATAGATAGATAAAGTGGGAGTTCAACACAAAAATATATGTAGAATGAGCAAGTGGATGTGTGCCTGCAGCTAATTTTCAGTCAAGCCACAACCCTTTGAAATATTATGGCTGAAAAGCAAATGTTGACAGGTTGCTTAGCAGTTCAGCCCTAGTAAGTGCAGGAACAACAAATGTGATCCATTTCATTAACATGATGAAGTTGCCATTATTAAGCAATTGGCAAAGAAAAAAATATATATTATGAGTTTAAATGTCCAGCCTTTTAATAAAGTCTGGTGGTCAAATAAATGAGTGCCATGTGGTTCTTCTGATGTGTACACCAAGAGATTCCGTCAGAAAAGCCAGTGTGATAATTCTGGCTAGAGTGTAAAAGATGCATGCCTAGAAACTCACTCAACTTGCTTTTTTCAATTCTTGTTTAGGAATATTTTCATTCTTAAATTAGATCTCAAGGGTGAATTGACATCTTACTGCCCTTTTTCAAGTCAGTATATATTTAACCTTTTGTTTCTTTGCTAAAAGTTGCAGGTATTCACTAGTTGTCAGTCATGTCAAAGGAATTAACACTGGACAATAACACTGAAAACGTTAGAAGAAAACATCAGCAGTACTCTCCAAGATATGGATGCAGGTAAGTACTTTCTAAACCAGGAAAACATGTATTTCAGTATTGTTTTTCAATCTGTTTAGTGCCCTACTGTTTCATAACACATTGCCTCTTTGGAGGTTGTGCTGGATAGCTTTAGTGTCAACTTGACACACCTGGGTTGAGGGAGCCTCAATCGGGAAATTGCCTCTATTGTACTGGCCTGTGGCCATGTCTGAGGGGCATCTTCTTGATGAGTGATGTGGGAGGGCCCAGCCCACTGTGGGTGGTGCCACCCTTGGGCAGGTGGGCCTGTGTTGCATAAGAAAGCAGGCTAAGCAGGGGCCAGGGGAGCAAGCCAATAAGCAGCATTCCTCCATGGCCCCTTGTGCTCCAGCTCCTGCCTCCAGGTTCCTGCCCTGAGCTCCTACCTTGGACTCCCTGATGAACTGTGACCTGGGAAATGTAAGCTAAATAAACCCTTTCCTCCCCAAGTTTGTAGTGGTCAGAGTATTTTGTCACAGCAATGAAGAACAAACTAGGACAAAACAAAAAACCAAAAAAACCACCACTACCACCACCAGCCAAAAAACAGTGGGCCTGAACTCAGAGAACACCCATTCCCCAGAGACCTCTTGGAACTGTGACCTGGAACTGTGCTCTGGAACTACATTCTCTGGACAAGCCTCACCCATAATTTTATCAAAACTGTTTCTCAAGCCAGGTATGGCGGTGCATGCCTTTAATCCCAGCACTTGGGAGGCAGAGGCAGGCAGATCTCTGTGAGTTTGAGGCCATCCTGGTCTACATAGTGAGTTCCAGGACAGCTGGGGCTACAAGGAGACCCCTGTCTCTAAAATAAAATAAAATAAAATAAAATAAAATAAAATAAAATAAAATAAAATAAAATAAAATAAAATAAATAAAAAACAGACACTTAGGTATAATTCCCCTTCATGGGATCCCCACACCACATCTTGTGGGTACTGTCCTCTTCCCCTGAATGCCTACATTAAATCTCAAGTGAGTATTTCCTGTTACCCCTAATTCATTACCTCCTTAGCATTGCTTAATTGGGACTCATCTTTGATTGGTGGTTGCTATGGGGGCATATCCCAGGCTACTGGTAAATGCTGAGATGACTGTCTATGCCAACATTGACAATTCCACACTGTATGCACATAGCATGACATCATGTTGAACCCCAATAGCATATTTAATCTGTTAATATACATGTGCATACAAAAAAAGGATGTTTTCTATGTAGTGTGAAACAAAATCCATTTGTCTTTGTCTTTAGGGAAGACATTCCATTCAGATGTGACCATTGGCTCTGTGCCTAGCCCTCTTCACACATGTCCTTTACTTAAGGGCCCTAGGAATCAGTATATCTACAAGAAATGTCCTGCTTGTAAGAGAAAATATTTTACAGCTTTAAAAGTGGGACAAGACCTATTTCCCATGTGTGGTAACTTCAGTCGGAGGCATATTAAACAGGGAAAATTATGTGGACATGAGAGCAGAAAAAATTCCTCATATACTGGGATCCCTTTGCATTACTTATTGACAGAGTCAAGAAATTTCAACACAAACTCCTAAAGAAAAAATAATCTA
>NW_008353038.1:146684-177470 GCF_000622305.1 Nannospalax galili
CCTGGGAGTTGTAAGACAAATAAACCCTTTCCTCCCCAAGTTGGTACTGGTCAGAGTGTTTTGTCACAGCAATAGAGAACAAACTAAGACAGAGTTAGTATGATTTTTCTTTTTCTCATGATATTAACACGATAGAGATCAGTGATCATAATTGTAGTAAAATATTAGTGTATGTTTTTTAATGATTTTCTCAAGGCATCTCTAGCTGTACAATTATTGTGTTGCTAGACTTTTGATGCTCGATAGCAAATGTTTTCTGTGGAAATGACTAATTCCTGTGTTAACAGTAAAGTTGGAATGATGAGGTTGTGATGTTTAGCTGTCCTCTAGAAGCACTTCCATTCTGTCTCCTAGTTGTTCTTTATCTGTTCCTGTAGTGTGTGGTCTTGGCTACCTACTTAGCTAAGGATTATAGTCCCAACCCACTGGGACACAGTGAATATACTGGCAAATGGTATGTACAACAAGTGTTCTGTTCTTAAAAGAAAGCCTATTTCCCCTCTCCTCCCTTTTTCCACCCATCCTAAGCCTTGTCTTAGATATGGCAGAGCTGGCTCTATCAAGAAGTAGAGGGAGGATAAATTTAGGAGGGAAATCGCTCTTGGAACAGACTGCCCATCCTAGAGGATCAGTGAGAATGAATTGTAGTCTCACATCAGTATTGGATTAATTCAGCTGGTACTTTAAATTGTACAGTTGTTCAAAGTACAAGCCTACATATTTTTGACCATTAAACCAATATTGAAATGAGAAGATGGAATTAATGATTCATTTCTGAAAGATGTTTATTTTTCTGAAACAAGGGTTTGTGCTTTCTATTCTGTACTTTTCCTCTAGCAAGATAACACAATGGTCACAATAGTCCATTTCGAAAATGAAGACTTATCTTCCTATGCCTGGGGTTGCAGGAGCTTGTTTCTTCTCTATATTATCATAGTTCTAAAGTTTCACACTTAACAGTTCAGTCACAAAATCTTTGCCCAAAAAAATTTTGAGATCCAAGGTTGGAGTACTCTGAGATACATGTTGTTTTGATTGTTCAAGGAATGGCATAAATGGACGATGTAAGGACGATCACTCAGCACTCTACCATTGTCAAAGAACGCTGCTCTATGATTTCAGCATGCCTGGAAAATTTTATATTGCAAGTAATTTTAAAATGATGCCATCGTTATCATACACTATACTTAAATTTTTGGGGTGTGGGGGAATACATCCAGGAACAACGCAACATGATAGTTTTGTTGAATCAGAATTAAATAGGAATAAAAATGTGAAAATCTAGTCAGGGAGCAGCCTAGCACTAGTTAACTTATACTTAAGTCAAAGAACAAGCAGGATATAAAAATCCATACACAACAGCATTAATTCTTTGTAGAAAGAGTACTGGATTACCTGGGTCAGGAGAGGAGTCACTATATTTTCTTTCTAATATTTGATTGAGTTTTTGTATATTTCATATAACAGTTCTTAATCAAATTTAGACCCAGATCCATGCCCCCCCCAGACCTCATGTATTCCACTACACATTAAGTCCTATCATACATGTTAAGTACAAGCATTTGTACCCAGATGTCATTCTGTGAAAATTCATCCACTGGAGTCTAGTCAGCCTATCCAGAGATCATTGGTAAGGCCTGCTCTCCTTCACCCAATAATAACCAGTCTCCCAGACTAAGGTCAACCTGTCAGCCATTTCCCTGGCTCCACTCTGTATTTTGTCTAAATGAGTTGACAGGGGTCCTGTGCTCAATGTTATCATTGCCACAAGTCACATGTTCAAGCTTCCAGTGGCCTGAAAGCCTCTGCTTCCCTACATTCATGGACAAACCTTGGCTCTTACAATTGTTCCAACCCCTCTTCTGCAATGGTCCCTAAGCCATGGGTGGGAGAGTTTTGATATAGGAGTCTTATCCAGGGACACGGACACTGCAGTCTCCTATTTAAAAGTTGTCCAATTGTGGCCTTTTATGTGTTTTTCACTCTGTTGTATAAGGAAACTTCACTGGTGAGAGTTGAGGAATGTACTAATTTTCTTTCCCCTCCTCTGCCTCATTCTGATATGTTCCATGAGCCTTAGGAGTAGAAGTTCAACTGTGGATATGTCACCTAGGCCTGGGCATCTCTCAGATGTATGTTTGTGACTAGTCATGGGATTCTGCAGTAGCCTCTATCTCTTGCAAAAGGAAGCTTCTTTGATGGGAGGTGTATGGTATACTTGACTTTAAATATAAGGATCTATATTTAGCATATGGGAAGAAATTTCATTTTTTCTGGAGATATTACAGAGATGGGGTTTTCTCTAGGAACTATGACCTCTTCATCCATGTGTATTCAGCTGTGTTTACAATGCCACCCATGATGGGATTGAGAGGTATTTAAGCCCAATTAGATAGCTGATGATTATCCTCCAGATAACAGTGCTATTGCTACACCAGTAGAAGTAGTTTTTTGTGCTGGTTATTATGGTGATTAGGCTTTAAGGCTTGGTCAGGCCATTGATTATTTTCTTCCTTAGCAGCTTGCTTAGTATCCTCCAGAACTACGAGTTAAACTTCAGGGAGAAGGCTTCCAGATCAATTCCTGCTCCATTGCTCCAAGTCCTGTTTTTGAAGTATGCCGTGTATTCAGCAGTAGGGTCTTATCTTTCAGTTCTAGGAGATAACCAAGAGCTCTGGCAATAGGTTGTATTATTTTAGGAGTCTTTGGGACCACTCTGACCAGTCACTCAAAGGACAGTATCTCCTGTCTGGCACTGTGTTCCTTGACATACAGCCCCTAGGTATGCACATACACTAAAATGTTCAGGCACTGTATGTGCATTTCTCAGGGGGGTTTGGAGGCAACACATTTTCCTCTGGCTTCCCTAGCCCCTGAAGATCCATTCATCTCTATTCTCTCTCCCCTTCTTCAGTCCTCCCTCCTCCCTCCCTAGTCCAAGTATCTTGTTATCCCCTCCCTCACCCCAATAATACCTGCCTCCCACCTCCCTCATTCTGAGTTCCCTCCATCCCCACCATGGCCCCTTGCATGTCCCTCCCTCCTTCACTTCCAGCCAAACACTCCCATTTTCCCCACCTCCCTCCCCAGTAACATCTGTTTGCTACTATCCTCCTCTTTCTGGGTCTTTCTTTTCCTTTATCTACATATTTCCTTTCCATTTTCCTGGCTCCTGCTGTTACATCAGGTTATATACTCATGTATAAAGGATTGATGCTATGATTCCCAAATAAGGGAGAGCATACATCGCTTGCTCTTCTGCCTTTGTATTACTTTATTTAGTGTTAAAAATACTAGAAGGAATTGGACTGGAGGGAACATACCTCAATAGAGTTAAAGATATATACAACAAACCCATAGCCAACATCATTCTAAATGGAGAAAAACTAGATGCATTCCCCTTAAAATCAGAAACCAGACAGGTCTGTCCACTATCTCCACTCTTTTTCAGTGTAGTGCTTGAAACTTCTGCAAAAGCAATAAGAGAGTGAACGAAATTAAAGGAGTACTAATTGGAAAAGAGAGATCAAATTATCTGTATTTCCAGACAATATGATATTATACATAAGTGATCCCAAAAATTCCTCCAGAAAACTGTTAGAAATAATTAATACTTTCAGTAAAATGGAAAGTTACAAAATCAGCTTAGAAAACTCAGTATCCTTTCTATATACCAATAACAAGCAATCAGAAAAATCACTAAACCTAACCAATGACATTAAAGGTCTCTACAATGAAAAGTTCAAATCTTTACAGAAAGAGATAAAAGAAGACAATAGGAGATGGAAATACCTACCATGCTCATGGAGTGCTTGAATTAATATTGTGAAAATAACTATCTTACCAAAAGCCATCTATAGATTCAATACAATGCCAATCAAAATACCCATGACATTGTTCAGAGAGCTAGAAAAAAATCCTAAAATTCATACGGAATCAGAAAAGACCCCAGATAGCCAAATCAGTCTTGGACAAAAAGAACAAAGCTGGGAGGATCAGCATACCAGATCTCAGATTATATTGCAGAGCTATAGTCATAAAAACAGCATAGTACTGTCACAAAAATAGACATGTAGTTCAATGGAACACAATATAAGACCCAAACATGAGTACATGCAATTTCAACCCCTAATATTTGACAAAGGTTCCAAGAATACACAATGGAGAAAGAAAACATGTTTAACAAATGATGCTGGCAAACCTTGATCTTCACCTGTAGAAGAATTAAA
Source organism: Nannospalax galili (assembly GCF_000622305.1). Lineage (NCBI taxonomy): Eukaryota > Metazoa > Chordata > Mammalia > Rodentia > Spalacidae > Nannospalax > Nannospalax galili. The sequence goes on from NW_008353038.1 coordinate 150,914, forward strand.
TTGGACCCTTGTCTTTCAACCTGCACAAAAGTCAACTCCAAATGGATCTAAGACCTCAATATAAAACCTGAAACTCTGAAACTTTTAGAAAAAAAACATAGGCAGTACCCTCCAAGATATAGGCATAGGAAAGGACCTTCTAAATTGGACATCAGCTGCTCAGGTATTAAGGTCAACAATCAATAAGTGGGACCTCATTAAGCTACAAACCTTCTGTGCAGTTCAAAAAAAAAACAAGGAAGTGAAGAGGAAACCTTCACTGAGTGAGAGAAAATCTTTACCAGCTATAATCTGAAGGAAGAGTAATATCCAGAATATATAAAGAACTAAAAAACTAAGAAACAAAAAAATAAATGACTCAATAAAAAGATGGGATATAACCCTGAACAGAGATTTCTCAAATGAAGAAATAAAAATGGCTAAGAAATGCCTTAAAAACTGTTCAACATCCTTAGTAATTAGAAAAAGGCAGATAAAAGACACTTTAAGAATCCATCTTACCCAAGTCAGACTGGCTAAGATCAAGAGAATAAAAAAACACCAAATTCTGGCAAGGATGTGGAGAAGGGAAATGCTCATTCACTGCTGGTGGAATGCAAACTCATGCAACCTCTATGGAAAGCAGTGTGGAGAACTCTCAAAAAACTAAAATTGAATCTATCATATGATCCATTTATACCACTCCTTAGCATATACCCAAAGGTCTCCTCCTACTGTATAAATACTTGTACATCCATGTTTGTTGTTGCTTTCATCACAATAGCTAAGAAATGGAAACAACCTAATATCCCTTAAGTGACAAATGGATAACAAAAATATGGTACATTTACACAATGGCATTCTACTCAGCAGTAAGAAAAGATGAAATTATGAAATTTGCAGGTAAATGGATGGAACTAGAGTCACTATATGTTTAATCAAAAGGCACATAAACCTAGTGATTTTCCCCAGTTATTTGAAGTCGTATAAGATTAATCTGTTAACAATAACAATGTAAAGGGAAAGGAATCTTTTGTTGAATATTTCATACACACACCATAACTACTCAGAAACATTTCTCAAGTAAAAAAAAATTCACCCTTGATGCACTGAAGTGATAGATTATATAGATGTCACATCCTTCTCATCTCTATATGCATTTATTTTTCAATGTGATCTTACAATTCCTCCTCTGAAAGTGGAGTTGATTTCTTTTCCCTTTAATGGGACTTGCTTTGACTAACATATGGTAGAGTGGCATGATACCCTTTTCCCTTCAAGCCCAGGGCTTGAAAGCATGTCTAGTTTCTGTTCTTGTCTTCTTAGAAATGAAATGTTTTATTAGACACACAAAGATCCTGCTAGAAATGTCACATAAATGAATTGGCATGTCCTGGCTGAAGCGCCAGCTAGTGGCCAGTAATGTAAGTGAAGTCATCTAGGACCAACATGCAGACTGACCCATTTCGATGTGAACAAGTTCAGCTGATGCCAATCAGAGCAGAGATGAGCCTCACCCACTGAGTGAGTCACTGGTATCCTGAGGAAGTAAATGCTTTTTCAAATCAGTAAGTTTGGGGGTGATAATCCACCCTTAACTATTTGTTTCTGAGTGTTTTAAGTTTAAAGTTCCTTTATAGCTCTTTCTACTTACACTTTTCACTTGGAAGAAAGTATTTCAATGCTACTTGGAAAAAGGATCTTGGTTTACTGAATATTTTCACTACCAACTAAAAATGCCACTACCATACAGTGGCCCACTTCCTACTGGCATAAATTAAGAAGCTTAGATTCCAGTTTATAATGATTTGTGAGTGAGACTACAAAACACAAGTTTATTGATCAAAAAGGGCTTATTAATAATGGACATATATGCAGAATATATTCTGTAGTAGATCAAAACTCTATCAGACATTAAAATGAAAAGTTCAGTTGAGTTTATCTGAAGATGGGTTAAGTTTACGGTGATGCGCTCACTAGTTGAACTCTGTGCTCAGCATGGCATAGTGATTCTTTGGACCTGAGATTATTCTGTCCTGACTTTTGGATGCATTGATATTTTCACAGGATGATTTATGCTACCTACTAAAAAGATTCATATGTAATATCAAGACTTAAATTAGAATCAATTTGTCAGCTTTCCAGATTGAAACCTACTATACACAATGAAAACTTCTGTGAAAAACATTAAAGAAAAATAACATGCCCCGAGAGTGATAGAAAAATTTCTCCTTCCAACAGATGAACAGACTCAAGAAATAAGCTACCTGGCAGCTCTGTTTTTAGAAACAAAAGGTATTGAAATTAATGTTTTCTGTAGAGCTGCTTAGGCTAATGTGGTGATATTTTTGTGAGTTTGCTTGTTTGTTTCTCTACAGAACTGTTGAGAGGTAAGAAACCAGGTGATTCTGTATGGGTGAAATAAGGCTTAGAAACAATTTTGTAAAATGCTGTCATTTCATTTGTGAATGTCTATTGTTTGTAACAAAAGCAACGTGAAGAAATGTTTATTTTCAGCTAATTGTGTGCAAGTACAATTATCGCCAAGTGGGTATCTGGGATCCTATTTTCCATTTATTTCCAAATAAGTCTAGATTTTATCCAAATCAGGCTCTAAACAATTCATCAAAAATAACTTCATATTCTAAGTGATAATCAGAATATCTCTACATATTAAATTCCTGTTTGTTCTTTCCCAACACCAACTTTTTATCTTGACATGATTTTAGAATGAATAAAAGTTACCAGACTAGTACATATAATTCTTGTATAATCTTACACTGTTTAGTTTTATTGTTAATATTTTGTCCATTTTTGGTGATGATATATGTGTGTGTGTATATATATATTTATAATACACAATATTTACTGAGCTAGTTAAAATATGATTGCTTGACATTTATCTCTCTGATAGACCACATGTCCCATGGTTGCCTTGAGCATATTCATTTTACTTCCTTAACCAGTATAGCACAATTTATAACACTCAATATACTCATAAATTATGTTTTTAGATAAATGTGTTCTTTGATATTGGTCACTTTGCAATGTCAGCCTTTGCTAAGGATAAATAAAATTGTTACACTGTTTCTTTGTTTTCTTTTAAAACTATAATCATAGACCCACAGAATAGATCCAAACTTTCCAACCATCAAGTCATTAAACTATTTGAAATAATCATTAGAACATTAAAAAATAACCTGAGATAAATTAATGGCTTTCAAAGCTATTTAACTGTAGCGTCACAGATTTACTTAAGTCTTACTGTATTTGAGGCACTATTTATTTTGCATATTTTATTATTTAATCAGGTAGGAATTAATATAATTGCTTAGCATATGTTCAGCACTGTGTCGAACACATTACAAGGGTTATCAAAGCTCATACAGTGGCTAATACTGATGAACATTTGTTCCTATCGCAGGCACAGGTGTTAGCTTCTACATGTGTGACCTGTCATTTGACCCTTGAAACACTATGACAAGGACATTTTCATCATTCTTGTTTTACAGATGAAGGGACACAGACTTCATAGAAGTTAAAGTCTCGGTAGTAATCATGTCTTTTTTAAAGGGTGTCATCTGAAATTTGGATAAGGTACTCACTTTTGTTAGATTCCTAGGGACGCTGAAGCAAATGACTACAACATGTGTGCCAGAAAACAACACATACCTATGAAGGTGGAAGTCAGAAGTCAATCCTTCATCCCTTTCTGCAGCTCCTGATGTTGCGGCCCGTGCTTGGCCTTCCTTGCTGGGTGGGTGCATCATTCCTGTGCTGCCTCTGGAATCACATGGAAGTTTCTATGTGGGTCTCCTCTGTCTGTTCTCTTGTTATGAGGATAGTAAGACTGGTTTAGGGAATTATATCTGCAACGATCCAATGTCTAAATAATAATGAAAATAACTAAATTTCCAGATTTCAGGACTTCATTATCTATTCTCCAGAGTCATACATGAACCTCTAACGTTACTAAGCCATTTAGCTCATGAACAGCACTGTTAGGAATTGAATCCAGTCTTATCTGACAGCAAAGTCTATGTATTAAATTATTCAATTCTAAGCATCATATAACAGGTGAGTCACATTCAACTCTACAAGTTAAAGAAAGTCATGAGTGCCCATGGCAGTCATTCAAATAAAGTATTTTAACATTATAAAAACAATGCTCACCTCAATTAAATGACTGATTGGAAAACAGGCAACTGTCTTAGTAATAGGATATGTGAAATTAGCTTTTAAAACATTCTGTGCATGTGATGTGTGCACATGTAGTGTATACATGTTTATGCAGTTGCATGTGCACATCTATGCACATGTTTGGTTCTCTTCTACTGTTCATATTATCTCTTGAGACAGGATCACTAACTGAACCAAGAGCTCATCAACTGGCTAGAACTGGCCAGCCATCACATTCTGCTTATCTGCTGGGCTTCATTCCCCGATGCTGAGGTTACAGATATGCACGATTATGGCAGGATTTTACGTGGGTGCCAGAGACCCAAACCCGGGTCTCACTCTTGTGTAGCTGGCATTTAACTGACTGAGTCATCTTCCCATGCCAGAACTTGCATTTTAAAACTACACTATTTTAGAAAAAGAAATGAAGTAAAACTTCATATGTAAAAATATCTTAATTTTAGGTTATTTTATTTCATAGGAAATTTTCCCACAAAATTGTTTCTATTTATATAAAAGACTTTTTGGTATAAAATGTTACAGTTATATAGGACTTGTACTTTCTTTAAATTTTAATAGAATCTTATACTTTTATAACTTTATATGAATATTTTTATATCTTTAAATTTTTTTGAAGTAGGGCCTCACTAAATAGCTCTGATTCAATTGGAACTTATCATGTAGACCATGCTGGCCTCAAACTCAGAGATTCACCTACCTTTGCATACTGAGTGTTGTGATTAAAGGTATGCACCACCAATAACACAAATATTATGGGAGTATCAAAGCACTCTAATTGAATTTAAGCTCCTCTTCATAGGATGGTGCTCACACCTGACACTGATAATCACCCCTAGGAATCTGAGGCTAGATAGATCAAACACCAAAGGAGAAAGCCCAATAATACTATTCTGTTAAATGAAGTATTAACTGACTCCTAATGACTTATATTTATACCCATAGATTAATGCATCTCTCAACTCTCAGCAGAGAAATATCTTTATGCAGCAGATGGTATTTAGCACAGAGAGCCACAACTGGCCAACATGCCAGGAACAAGAGGTTTCAGACTGCTTACACTAAATAGGACACCTATAGTAAACTTCTGACACCCAAAGCTTAGGGATAATTTCGGAAGGGTAGCAGAAAGATTGTAAGAGCCATGGTTGGTAGATGACCACAAAGAAAAAGAGTTTTCCAGATAGCTGGCCAGTTATTCATAGATTATATGATTTCACAGCAATTATATCAGCATCAGTCCTATGTAAACGCAAGCCTGACAAAATCCCAGCATAGACATGGGAAATGTACTTGAAGAAATATTGGCATCAATGATTGCTGGGACCTGCTTCTGTGATCATTTTATCTGCTTCTTCACCAGTTAGTTTTTTTTCCTAAGTTTGTCATGACCTGGTGTCCTTCTGCTGCACCGATGTAACGATTTCTATTCTTGTCAAAGACTTGGAAGGCCTCATGCATTTCTTCACTGTAGCTTTCATTTTTCTAACCATCGTAGTCAAGAACTCTGGAAAGTCAAGGGTGCTATTCCCATCAGCATCCACTTCACTGATAATATCCTGCATCTATTTATAGAGTAAATACAAATTGTAATAATAATTGTGTTTAGTACAGTGCTGCCACTGGTTAAGGATCCTCATGGATAATGGTGGTCATGGTCATGTTGACGGTATGATGCTGTGCCTGCATACACAACAGCTTGAGTGTTTTTCTTATGGAGACACCTGAATTGATATATCAATGATCCATTCTACGTGATGTCCATGAATATTTTAATGCATAAAAGCTTATGAAATACATACAACTCTATCTGTAGATAAATTTGTTTATTTCAAATGTTCTATATGACCTATTTTAGATAATTCTTTACATGTGCTTTCAGATAAATTTTAATGTCTATGTGCTTATGCAATAGGATTAATGAGGTAATGTCTGAGGAGAATTACAAATTCTTTTGAGAAAATACAAGGTCAGAGTCTACATTGTGAAGACTTATGTGTGTGTACAGAAACTAGGAGGATTCCTTTTCTACTTCAGACTACAGGAGCTGCCAGCATATACTACAGTGTTAGTAGAGCTCCCATGACTGCTGTTTGGGTGTAAAAGAGGAAGAAAATGACTCTTAATAAAGAATGGAAGCAGAAAATGCCAAAGTAAAAGGAATCTGAAGGAACATCATGTAAAAGGCCCATCTTCCCTAGTAGCTGTGTGCAATACCATTCCTCACCCTCTCCTTGAAACACTTTACTCATTGAACTAGGATAAGGTATCTGACTCTCACCTCCAGTTGTTGCCTTGACTTTACTGCTGGCTCCTCCTCATCTCCTTGACATCCAAGTGTAAAAGTATTATAGCACTGACTCATTGAACATTTTATTCTCACTATTAAAACCCCATTAATGATCTCATGCAGAATGAAGTCCTTAAATATCTGTGTGTTATTACTTTACAACTTTAATTTTTTAGCTTAAACAGCTCTCCTAGACTCTAGCACACTTGTACGTCATCTATCTATTATGAGACATCTTCATTGATGTCTGATATGAGTTTCAATTTTAACTCTTCTAAAACTAAACTAGCCCCAGTTCTTGCAAATCTTTGCAATCTTTGACATTTAAGTACATGTTCAATATGTTTTCACCGTTTTGCTCAGTCCTAAAAGCTTGGAATCATCCTGGTCCTCTTTTCCTTTCACACTCCACCAGCATGTTGTATCAGCTATGTCTTTAAGTCATGCTCAGAATCTAAGCACGTCTTAGCAGCACCAGTGTTACCTCCCTGGATTGCTACCTCTGATTTGAGCTCTGCTTCTAGTTTTACATTTTCAGGAAGACCTAAATTTTTCAGAATTCAGAGCATTCATAGCTACATGTCATTTGGTGTTTTTACCCCTACCAGGCTCAGTATCATACCACAAACCATTTCAAAAAATATTTCATTATACATTGTCAATGGCATGGCCCTGATATAGAGCCCTCAGGGGATTGCATGAGATGTGTCCCATTAAGAGCTATATGATCTGGGAGTTGAGAGATGGCTCAGTGGTTAAGAGCACTGGCTGTGCTTGAAGAAGACCTGGGTTTGTATCCAAGCACCCACATGGCTGCTAACAACTGTCCATGACTCAAGTTCCAGGGGATCTAACGTCCTCTTCTGTCTTCCACCGGTACTGCACATTATGGGTGCACTTACACACATGTAGGCATAACACTCAAACACAATTAAACTTTAAGACATTAAAGAAAAGAACTAGATAAAACCCTGAGTGGTATGTTTTCCTATTACAGATTTATTCCTAAACCACAATTCTTTTAGCTTAACTTGTCCAATCTCAGAGCTACTTACACCCAAATATGGAAGCCTAGGCCTGACAGCACTTTTGCCTGCTCCGTGTGCTACTGAAACCTGGCAGTTTTCTTACGCTGCATATAATGGCCAAAGCAATTTTCTAGGGTGTCACCTACCAGGTAGAATGTTTCGTTTATAATGATGAGAGACACAGGATGCAAGAATTATTCCTTATTTTGGAAGATATTTGTTGAAAGGCATCACATTACTGGATCCCTAAAAGTTTTTTTAACATATAATTACCTTAACTCTTTACAAGGTTTATAATTCCACTCTCTGAAGCACATGTGTCTCTCTCTTCTAGGTTTCTTTTTTCCTCTTAGAGACTAAAAGTTACGCAAATCAGATCAGCGATCATATACCATATACTAACTCTCTATTAATCTGCTTCATCAAAATCACTATACTTTGCAAAACAGTGGTAACTGGAGCACAACAGTTTGGAAATTAATAGCACAAAATTTTGAAATCTAAAATGTTCCAATATTTGAAAAAGTTGAGCACCACCTTGAAACAAGAGATACAAAATTCCACATCTGAGCTCATATAACACAATACAGTCAAAACCTGAACTTTCTAAAACATTGGGAATATAAAATGATCTTCACACTATGTGTACAAAGTATACCTAAGACATGAATGGACTTTATGTTTTGAATGAATATGTTGAGAATTATTTCCCACCCAAGATATCTCATGATGTAGATGCAAGTCTTCCAAAATAAAAAAGTAAAATCTGAAGCATTTCTGTCCTACTTATTAGTAATTTAATGACATCTGCCAGAGTAAAATTGATTATTCAGGGGCTGCATTGATGAATTGAAAATGATGGGCCCACCATCACTGATTTTTCCTTAAAGTTGACATTAACATATATTAGTTTCTCGAGATATAATTACAAAGAATTTTACTTCAGAGGTTATGGCACAACTACAAGAAGTCTTGTAATTAAAAATCCATCGAATGCACTTACACGTTTTGGGGAAAGAAATGTCTACCTGATGGATTCGTTGGGTCCTGTAACATGAATGTTATGAATGTCATAAAGACCTTCAGAAAAGGCTTACAGTAGTGTTTCTGGTGCTGCAGCTTGGCACTCTATTCTGTAGATCCATCCTCTTCTTCACCCAGTAGTTCTCTTATGAAATGTGATGAAGATTTAAAAGCCTAGAAAAGAACAGTGGTAATTTGAGTATCTGCCTATATGCTTCTAATTATCTCCCCTTGAATCATCCTTCTCACTTGCATTGGACAGTATCTTCTTGGCAGCTCCTGCACATTGGCTCTAATAAACATTTTTACATTTCTCTGCAAATCATTACTGCCTGCTTGCCACTCCCCTCCTGCTACAAATTTCAGTAACTGAGTAGCTTAACTTTGACAATTGAATTCACACCTCTCCTCTGTTATTGAGAACCCTATCATCTCCACTGATATTTTGTGATTCTAGTTTGGTAAAATTTTTTGTCCTAGGCTCAGCCCTGTTCTGTATAGCACAGCCACCACAAAGTTTTGGTGATACTGGTAATTTCTCACTAATACATTCTTCATCCTTTTGGTAAATGTTATGACTTGGATCACTCCTAAGCAAACATTTGGTCATATTTTAGACTTTACAGACTTTATTCTCTAGGGAGTGCCTGCTTTTCTAGCCTCTCGATCCCAGACTTCCACAGTGAGTCATAGTTCTGATAATTTTGCTTTACTTAGAGTACTTGTTCTTTTTATTTAAGGCATCAAATAGTCATATTTGAAGTTTGTTTGTCTTGCCTGTCTATCCAGGGTTAAAACACCCATGGGCCATCCTGTGTTTTGAGAATGTGCTTCCATATCACTTAAGCTGTTTTTCGCCAGTTAATATTCTTTTTGTTCTCTTCCACATCCTCATCAAGTACTGGCAGCAACCATTTCTATGTTTTGTTTTCCAGAATTTTCACATTGTGTTGCTATAGAGTCTTTATATTTTCCTTTTATCTCTTAGAAGAACCAGAACACCCTTAGCCTTGATGTCTGGTATTTTAACCTTGTTGTCAGCCAGCTGGTCATGAAGGAAGGTGTAGGAAATTCCTGAATGAGCAAGAGTAATCTTATGGATTAGAAAAGTATATCCAAGAATTATAAAGGTATGTTTCTTAAATTAACAAATAAAAATGCCCATCTTTTGTCATCCTCAGAGCATTCAGTAAATCAGAGAAACAAAGATCTCATTGACATCAATCTCTGATCTCTTCATCTGATAGTTCATAGTAATATGGATACATGGTAATTTAAATCCATTCAACATTAGTTGAATCCTTAGTGTTACGAACCTAGATAGTCCACTTTAAAATATTTTTATTCAGCTTTTGTACATTTCATACAACAGTTCTTAATCAAATTAAGACTCTCCCTTCCCCATCTATGCCCCCATACCCCCCCACACCAGGCCTCATGTATTCTGTCATACATGTTAAGTCCTATTGGGTCAAGCATTTTACCCAGATGTCCTTCAGTGTAAGTTCATTCCCTGGAGTCTATTCAGACTTTGATAGCTCACTTTTAAAATCTAGTCTAGCTTCTTCCAGATTTCCCCCAAGAACCAGACATTGAAATAGAAATTGCTTGGCAGGAATTTTTATTTAAAAGCGTTCTGAGGATGAACACTGCTAGGATAAGGAAGAGGATTTCTCAAACTGAGAACATGAATTATACCATAGGCAGAATGTGACTTCAGTCCAGTCTGCCACAAATTCTAAAGTGAAACTACTTTAGAATTGACTTCAGCTGAAGCAAGACGGCTGATTTTTTTATTTTTTTCAATTCAATCTGTCATTGGATATAAGTTTCCCTGTGGCCTGGTGCCTGATCTTCAACAAGGTATACTGCTTTATTAAAGGCAATTGATAGATAGAGTCGAGGGTATGTTCGTAAAATAATCTTTGAATTTTATAAGAATGTTTTAGATATTTTTGTGCAAACATAATGTTTGGTTAACCTGTATACTGAATCTCTCAGCTGGTAAATCTTAGACATCTTTAAAACACATAAAAGTCATAGAACTTGCAGAGTTGGTACAGATTCAGAAGTCACATAGTAATGTTTTTTTTTTCAGTGTTTGAATGTTGTTTCCTTTTTGTTTTTTGTTTTCTTTTTTTTTCATTTTTTACTGAATTTTTGTGTAATTAATACAGAACATCTTAATTATTTTTATACCCCATTCCCCACTGTCTCCCTCCTCCCACTGGAATTAATATATTCTATCATTTGTGTTAAGGCTCATCATGTCAAATTAGTGTCTCCAGATGTCCCTCAGTGCAAATTCATCTACTGAGATCTAGTCAGCCTATCTAGAGTTCCTCCCTTTGAGAAGATTGTCCCATCTTCATCCAGCAGTAATCAGCTGCCAATAATTCTTCAACTAAGTTTGGGACCTACAGTCCGTTTCCACAGTTCTGGGCTAGGTTTTTGTCTGTTTGAGTTTGCATGGGGCTTATGCATACAGACAACATTGCTTTAGGTTTGTATGAGAAGAGTCCCAGTAGCCTGTAGCACTCTATTTCCATGGAGTCATGTACCTCCTCCCTGGTTCTTACAGTCTTTCTGCCTCCTCTTCAGCAATGGTCCCTGATCCCTGTGTGGGTGCATTTTAATATAGGGGTCCTGTTCAGGGACGCACACTCTGTCACTCTGTAGACTCTTATTTTTAATTTTTTCTTTTATATTGTACTGCTTTTGATCAGAACTCTGAGGCCTGCCAGCAGCATTCTGAAGCACACCTATGAACAGTGGCTTGCATTGTTGGAATACTGCTTTCTAGCCTGACAAATTTTGGTTACTGTGAAAAATTTCTTATTTCTTGCACACATCCTCTGTATTAGTCAGCGTTCTCCAAAGAAACAGAACAGGTAGAATGAATATATATGTATAGGGATTTATCAGCTTAGCTCACAGGATAGAGTCCAAGTAGTCCAACAATGGCTGCACCACACTGGAGAGGCTGAGAATCTGTAGTTGCTCAGTCCACGAGGCTGGATGTCTCAGTAGTCCCAATCTGGCGCTGAAGGTCTGACGAATTCCAAAAGATCAGCTAGTCTTCAGTCTACGGCAGCAAGATGAACTCACCAGCAAGAGAGAAGGCAAGCAGCAAGAAGCCAGCTGTTCTCCTCTGCTGTGGCCTTTTATATGGGCTGCCATCAGAGGTAACACCCACATTTAGGTCATGTCTTCCAGCTTCAGATGATCCAATTAAGAAAATCTCTCTCATTTCAGTTAATCCCAGATCCAGTCAAATTGACACCCAGGATTAGCCATCACATTCTCCGGTAATAATTCTGCATTCTGTTATAAATCTGACAGAGAATCATGTGCAAAAACCAAATCTTAACAAATATGCTTTAGATGCATAGAGATGACTATTAGAAAGCATTCCACACATCCCCAGTTGCTAGCCATAGTCATTTTTCATGTGGCCAAGTTTTAATTTCATCATGGTCTAGTTACTCTCTTGGCTCCATTTCAAATGTCAAGTTTTATAGATGCCAAATTCATAACTGAACAAAGATTCCTAGACAAAGTTACAAAATACAGTTTCTTGCATTTTAAGCTTTTTAATTTTTTATCTATTATTAATTTATTCTTTGAGAATTTCATGCATACATACAATGAAATATGATCATATCCTTCTCATTTTCCCTTTCTAACTCCCCAAATCTTTCCATTTATCCCTCTCTCATCTTTATGCCCTATTCTTTTTTTTTGTAATAACTAAGTCTAGTTAGTGCTGCCTATATGTATATGGATGTGGGACCTCCAGTGCAATGTGGGTGATCTACCAGTGGCCAACCCTCAAAGAAGAATGATTCTCCAACCCCCCCAGAAGGCATCAATTGCAAATAGCTCATCAATTAAGTGTGGGATCTCATGTGCTCTTTGAATGTTTCACATCTTTTAAGGCACTGTACTTCTACTTAGACTGTTTTTATGCCTTTTTTCTTTTTCCTCAAAAACTTTTATATCGATATTGGCATTAAAATGTGAAAAGAGGGCACTCACTATGCAAAAATAAGGGCCTGAGTTTGATCCCCAGAACCCATAAAAAGCTGGGAACAGCAGTATATTTCTGTCATCCCAGTGTTGCAAATGTGGGGTGGGAAGCAGAGAAGCTCATGGGCCAGTTAGCCAGGCACACACAGAAGCAAACAAAAAGAAACTGTCTCAAATAAGATGGAAGGTGAAGTCCTAGATCCCAGGCTGTCTCTGACTTCTACACATGCACCATGGCATACACATGTCTGCACCCAAACACAAACATACATATACACATATATCACACATAATGTGAAAAAGATGAAAACTAGGTAGTACTGGATAGTGTCAGTTATCAACTTGATATACCTGGGAAGAAGAACTTGAATTGGGATATTTCCTCTGTCAGATTGACCTCTGGGCATGTCTGTGCGATGTTTTCTTAATTGTTAAGTGATGTAGGAGGACCCATCCCACTGTGGGTGCTGCCACTCCTGGATGGGTGGTACTGGGTTGTTTAAGAAAGCAGACTGAGTACAGGCCAGAGAAGCAAGCAAATAAACAGCATTCCTCTGTGTCCTATTCTTCAGTTTCTGCCTACAGTTTCTTGCCTTGAGTTCCTGCCTTGTCTTTGCTTGATAATGCACTGTGAGCTGTAAAGTAAACACTTCCTCCTCAAGTTGGCTTTGGTCAGAGTAATTTATCACAGCAAAAGGAAACATAACTAATACATGTGTAAAGTAGTTTTCTAGTTGATGAAGAGATAGAAAATTTTCAGTCACCTTTGTTTTCTATTTTCATCTTCCAGAAAATTATGACAAAAAAATAATGCTGTCAGTTGGAAGAAAGTAGTATGTGCAAGCAGCAATGAGACTACTTAAGTTAAAATGAATAATCAATAGCACGATGTGAGGGCAAATGAAAGAATAATTTTTAAAAACAGTTATATTGGGTCTAAACCGGTATATTTTAAAAAGTTAATTTCTCAAAGAAAAAATATTGACTAACAGTGGAGAAAACAAAAACATAATGACTCAAATCCAAATTGTAGTTATCTTACACAAGTGATTTTGCAGTTAGTGAAGTTAAACAATTAGGGTAGACATTTCATAATGTTTAGGCTCCTGGATTACGTGGTTGACTTTAAGTATCATGCTACAAATGTCATACATTCGTTGTTTTAAAAGAGGCAAAAATACCCCCTAGCTTTTATTTTTGCAGAAGTTGGGATCTTTCATCTGCTTGAAGCCCAGATGTTTCACAAGAACTCCACATACCACCTTGCTGTGTCAAGTCGAGAGGGCCTTAATTCAGCATTTTCCCCTCTCAAAGCTGCCTTGTTCCTTGTTCACAGCAATCATGACCCTGAAACGGAAAGACCACCCCATGACCTTCAAGTTGTACCTGGGTTAATAGGTGACTTCCTTACCTTCTTTCTCTCACAGTTCCTCAGTATATCAACATGTATCCCTAGTGTCCAGGGAAATACAGAAATAACTGAGTTTGGCTTGGTAAAGGTTGTGATGTACTAATGACTAGAAAATTTTACAGGGTCAAAAAAGCCAGATTCCTTAAACCAATGCCAGTATAAATTAACGTAAACATTCCCTAGGAAGGTTTTCTAGTTTGCATTCAATTTCTGTGACAAAAGACTCTGACCAATATCAATTTGGAGAGGAAAGGGTTTGTTTAGCTTAGATCTCCCAGATTACAGTTCATCAGAGAGCCCAAACTTAGGTCAAGAACCTGGAGACAGGAGCTGAAGCACAGGCCATGGAGGAACACTGCTTACTGACTTGCTCCCTGGTCCATGCTCAGCCTGCTTTCTTATGCAATGCAGAACAACCTGCCCAGGGGTCATACCTCCCATATCCAGGGGTCACACCTCCCATATTGGGCGGGGTCCTCCCATATCCCTCAAAAATCAAGAAAATAGAATCTTTCTGCCCCTTTTTTGAAATCAATAAAATGCCATCTTTCTGCCACCTTTTCCACAATGGTCCCTGAGCCCCAGGTGGGTAGAGTTTAATATGAGTCCTGTCCAGGTATCCACGTTCTGCAAACTCTTACTGCCCATGCTTTAGTCATTTGTGGCCTTTTTTTCCCTGATCCCCATTTTATGAGAGGGAGATTCATTAATGAGAATTGATTTATTGTCAGCAGATTACTGCTGGGTGAGGGAAAGCTGATCTTCTTAAAGGGAGGGACTCTAGATAATCTGCCTAGACCACAGTGAATGAATTTGCACTACGGGATATCTGGGGACACTAACTTGATACTATAGGCCTTAACACAAATGACAGAATGTATGAATTCCAGTGGGGTGGGGGTTATGGGAGAGTTCCAGTGGGGAAGGGGGTATAAAGATGATTAAATTTGATTCTATATAAAATGTTGATGTTATGTATAAAATACACAAAAATTCTATTTAAAAAATTTACAAAAAGAAAAAGTCAGGAAAATACCCCACAGACATGAATACATGCTAGTCCACTGGAGGCAATTCCCCAATTGAGACTCCCTCTATCCAGGTGTGTCAAGTTGAAAACTAAAGCTATCCAGCACAGAATGGTAGAATCTATATGAGAGAGTAACTGAAGATTATAGGCTTTGGATTTTAAACCATTTATTAAGAACATTTTGCTAGAAGATGCTAGGACAAGGAACTAGACAGCTTTGAGAGGGGAAAATCCTGAATTAAGTCCTTGCTGGCAGCACCCTCACCATGAAGCTGCTCTTTTATTTTTATTCTTATTTAATGCTCAATTATTTAAAATACTAAAACTAGAGCACATTCTTGGCTGTAATATACCATGTAGACAATAATAGTTCATTTGAAAATGACTAAGATTAGAAATTATGATTTAAACATATGGCTGTATTTATGGAGTCCCCTCTAATCATTTAAGTCTTGCTTTCTGAATGGACTTTCTGTGAATAACAGATAGTTTGAGAAACCAGAATTAAGCCCTGAGAGTAATAGTATTTACTGGTAGGAAATAAAATCCAAATTCTGCCTCACTAATAGTGATTTTGTTTGTGTGTATATATGTGGCTCTCAAAAAAATGTTCAACAGCACACTGAATTCTAAAATATTGAATAAACGGCAGGTTAGAATCATGAAAAAAAAAGGATGGAAACTTGTCTTGACTATGAACATGAATAAACCTTCAGGCCACTTTCTTCTAAGCTGCTTCCTGTGATACTTGAATTAACACTCAGGACATCTAGTTACCAGTCAGAACCAGTTGGCCAACTCCTTTAATTATTCTTATTCTTCCAAGCAGAGGAATTGGAACAGATGCTCTCAATCACTTCTTTTTTTTAAGATGTTTGAGTTCTAATCTCTTATATATGTTCTTAGATCTTATATATTTAGGCAAAATACATTCAGAGACACTTGATTCCTAGCCATAAGAAATTATGATTGATGTGAGCACAGGAGAGGGACAAATCAAGCTTGGACTAAGCTGGAAACTCCCTGCCACTGGATGGGTGGCTTTTAAGGTGTGAAAAGGCAACATGCAGATGAGTGGGGGGAAAATAGTCCCTTATAATTCTCCTCAATGACAGAGCCCGCATGTTGCCCTATCAACATAGGGAATGAGATGTTCCTGCTGGTGCTATAGTAGAGCAGCAACCAGCAAATTTTCAATTGGATATAATGCCCACTCCTAGGGGTGGAACACACATCTGGTACTGTAGACTCCTGTAAATAAACCCCTACCCTATGCTGTTAAAAATAAATAAATAAAATATTTTTTAATTGTCATAGATATGGCCACAGGCTAGTTTGTTGTGAGAAATTCTTCCTTTGAAGTCTCTTCTTCCTAGGCAACTTGAATTTGTATCACGCTGACAAAAGCTAATCAGCACACTGTTATTATAACTTTTACTGTGCCATATCAGTGTGGATGAAATTTGTGAAAATTCGTTTGTAGGGATACTTCTGTGAGGAGACTGGATGTCTTTCCAGGCCATTTGTGTTTCCTGAGTGAATTGCTTGTTCATAGTTTTGCTACAGTCTCTGTTGCTTTGATCTTAGCAGTGTTGACTGTCTTACTATCCCTCTAACATAAGTCTCACCATCTAGCAGGGTGCTTCTGTATAGTATTCCTACCTAAACAGTTTCCTCTATACTGCCATATAAGTTATGGAACCAGATTTCTAAATTCCAGTAAAAAAGAATGATTCCCTGTTGAGGTTTTGAACAATAGAAAGGATTACTTTTCAGAAAATTTATATTTTTGCTATATTGTTCTTGCATGAACATTTATTTACTTAAATCTTTTTTTTTAAATTTAGGCTTTGTGTTTTTATTTAGGTCTTCTTTAATTTCTCCCAATGCAATTTGATAATTTGTACCAAAACAATCTTTAAAATGTTAGATTACATTTTGTGCATTATGGCTTTATTCTTAATGACAATAATTTTCTCTTTTGTAATTATTTGGAAATATTTCAAATGAGCTCCTTTTCCAAGATAAAATTACAAAGAAAATCTAAAGAAAATCTAGGTCAGTTTATGTATATACAATGTTCTGATAAAGAGTTCTTAGTGGCTGGTCAAGGTTCATTTCCATGTCAACATCACTGAGCTACAGCATACAGGGATTTTTGTCAAACTTTGGTATTGAATACTTCTGTGAAGGTTCATTTATGTGAAATTAACACTTAACTTGATAGAGTTTGAGTAAATGTATAATGTATAATTCTATAATGTGAATGTGTCTCATCTACTCTGTGGAAGGCCTTAGCTAAAGAAAAGCTTGGCTGCTCCTGAGCCAGTGGTAGTTCTGCAACAAATCACCTTCAGACTGATCCTTCTCTGGGCCTCCCACCTGATAGTTTCAGAGGTGAATGCAACATCAACCTTTGTCTGAGTCTTCATCCTACCAGCTGACACCACAGATTTGCTATTTGGACTAATCACACCAGCCAATTTCTTGAAACAAGCTATCTCTCCCTCCCTCCCTCCCTTCATCCCTCTCTCCCTCCTCACTCTCTCTATATACACATATACAGACATTCTATTGGTTACTAGGTATGTTTCTCCTTTGAACCCTAATAAAATACTATAGCCAAGACATAATGTATAAAAGAAAAGTTAAATGAACTGTAAATCTGAGAATTAAAAAACCTTTTGCATGTCAAAGATAATGTCAAAAGAATGAGAGGACAAACTAAATGTTGGGAATAGGCATCTACCGATTACATATCTGACAGAGGTTTTAATCATGAAAGTCTACGTAGTTATCAAAATTTAACAGTGGGGGCTGAAGAGATGGCTCAGCAACTAAAATCAAGTAATTTTCTTACAGAGGACAGAAGTTAAAGTTCCAGTACCCATGTCTGGGGCTCTCAACCACCTGTAACCTGAGCTCCAGGGAGATGTGAAGCCTCATGCCTCTGAGGGCAACTGCACACACATGCACATACCCACACATGGATTTATACACATATACATACTTTTAAAAGTAAAATGAATCTTTAAATCCAAGATTTCCTTGGCATAGGTGTTTTGAAAGAGGAGCCTTTTGACAGTTCATATATCTGTAAGAGATGAGGAGAGGAAAATGAACACTAATTTAGAAGGCTGATCCCAGTTTCTGCCAAGTATAACATTGCCCATTTCATACTTGTCATGTGCTTTGCATTGGCCTTCTGAAGTAAGGCATCACCATAGAGATACTTTACTTCATGGAGAGCAACAAACGAGGACTCAAGAAGCTAACCTAGTAAATACCTGACAGCATCTGTGCATTTGCCAGTGCCCTATGGTTGGGACACTGTTATATTGTTAATTCTGGCTCCTGCATTTTATGGGTGAAGGATGTGGAAGGGGATGAGGTACTCTGATTTCCTGTTGTTTCCTCCATCCCAAGTGGTCAACTGAGAGATCACCTTGCTGAAACAGTAAGGTAGGTGGCTTTGATTGGAAAAGAATGTTGATAAGAAAGCACTACAAAGCAGGTAGGCTCTGTGATAAAATGTTACTTATGAATCTCTCCCTTTGGGCAATACTGTGTTTGCCCAGGAGCTGTCTGGGTAGGTAGTGGGGAATAATATCTTCTCCTTAAGTAGCACACTCTTAACACAATGATGACACCTTCCTTTCTTATATTCCTTGCTATGTTTCTTTCAGTATTCTAGAGCCATCAAATGTGCCATCAAAAAGTTCATCAGTTACTCTTTCTATGAAGAATACAGTCAATCTCACCCCTGGTGAGGTTGAGTGTGACTTGACAGATGCATAACCAAATGAAATTATTTCTTATAGAAAACCTGAACCATTGACTTGTCTAAAACGGATTCACTATGTGAACTGTGCTTCTTGTGTTATTACTAATGTTTATCATGAAAACTGAAAACGCTGCATAAAAACATTTCTCAGAAAGCACATGAATATGAGGTTTCAGGGATAAAGTGGCTTCACCAGCACCATGCTGAAGTCTATTTTATCCCATACATGTAGATGGAAAACTGGATTAAAGAGTGAGGGAAGGTCATCAAGCAGCACAGTCTCTGGGGAGGGTTCAGAAAGAGAATGTTCCAAAAACTTAAACCAATATTCAACTGTTAAAGGGTACACAAAGTAATCTAGGATGAGGGAACTAGGAGCTTGGAAGGCCAAGGAATTAGAAAGAGAGGCAAGGGGTGCCATTAGGCATTGTTACCGAGGAAACTAGTGGAGAAAACTTTTAGCAATGATCTTGCATCTCACACAAAGACAGGACACTTTTTTGGGCAAAACAATCCCACGCTTAAGTATTAAATCAAATGAGAAGCAGAACTGATTGGAGAGACAAATTCACTTACATAGGAAACAGACAAAGCTCATCAGGTTATTGTGAGTGTTCAGAAATTCTCATTTGTAGCTTTCAATTATGAGCTTGGTACAATTATTTTCCTGAGAGTGAAAGCCTTTATTTTGAATTGTTTCCTTTCTTGGCAATATGAACTACAGGGAATTATCTACCTGACTTAGAGCCAATTTAGTAAGCAACAAAATAGCTCATATTAACCTCATTTGATTTACTCAAAGCAGGTGCTAATTTTTATCCTTATTTTAGGCTTGTTAAACCACTTACCTTTACTTTTAAGCTTGTAGATGTAAATGGGATTACCTACTGGGATACTAATTTGCATATGGACTTTTCTAATTTTCTCTCCTCCCATTCAAGCAGGTAGCCAAGCCGATATATTCACTGAGTCATATTTTCCTGTGACAATTATTATTTTTTAACATTTTTGTTGAATTTTTGCATTTTCAAACAATACAATTTGATTTTTAGGCCCGTATCCCTATTAGCACCTTCCGTGTGTGTGTGTGTGTGTGTGTGTGTGTGTGTGTGTGTGTGTGTATACATTAGGCCTATAGAACCTAATTTGTGTCCCCAATTGTTCTTCAGTATGGGTGCATCCAAAGGAGCCTGGTTAACCTACCAAGAGTCACATCATTGATAGACTGCCTCTCCCCCTCCCAGCAGCCATCGGATACCAAAAATTTCTTTGGTTTGGTTGGGATTTCTTACCCACTTACCCACTTCCTCATGTCTATACTTAGATTTTGTCTGATTTATAGTTTCATGGGACTTGTGCATGCTGTCACCATTGCTGTGAGGTCATATGAGTAAGTGACTAGCTGTCTGGAAAAATCGGTTTACTTGTGGTCATCCATACCACCTCTGACTCTTTCAATCTTTCTGGCCCCTCTTCCACAAGGTTTCCTGAGTCTTGGGAGGGAGACATTTGACATAGGTGTCCTATGCAGGAATCGGCACTCTGCAATTTCTTCTTCTCTCCACACTGGCCAGTTTTGAGTTTCTGTGTTTGAGTTTCTGCTGCATAAGGAAATTTCTCTGGTGAGAGTTAGAAGATGCATTAATCTATGGCTATAACAATAAGTCACTAGGAGTCAGTTTAATATAATAACTATTTAGTATAAAAACAAGTATTGGGTTCCCCCCATGTCCTGTGACCTGTCTAACCCCAGGCTCTAAGGTGTGATATCAGTGTCAGGTATGGGCTCCATCCTATGTAGTGAACCTTAAATCCAATTAGAGAGTGGTTGGTTATTTCTATAATATTCCTGCCACCAATGGGCATATCTTGCCAGGCCAGCTGTTGTAGTTCACAGAACACACAGCTGAGAAGGTTGGTGATTTTTTTTTTCCTTCCAGTAGCTTGCACAGCATCTTCCAGTACTATGAATGCTAGCTAGTAGAGATGAGGCTCTAAAGTCAACACCAGCTGATTCGACCTTGTTTGTTCAACAGCTCATGTATATAGAGGCTTTAAAAATGAATATCCAACACTAAAGGCCTTTTGAAAAATCCATATGGTAACCTACCACCATTGAAGCTTCATTAAGTATATACATAAACATTATAAAAAGAGATTAAAAGGAGCTACCCTATAGCAGGGGACCATGCACTTCTAGCATCACAGGCTAATGATAATAAACAAAAAATAAACAAACCCTCAATACTAGGAATGGACTCCCTCTGTAGAAGCTGTTGACCAGGGGTCCCATGGACACTCAAACAATGCTGGTCATTGCCCCTGCTCTTGGTTACCCACCAGAAAGTGATGGTAAGTCCCTACTGGTGAAGTCTCATTTCTTTTTAAATGTAAAAATATCTAGAGTTTGCCTGAGTGTAATGGTCATCCTTTTGTTCAGTAAATAGCAAATTACACTGAAGAGACTAAACAAAGAATGGAAAAAAAGACTCCCTGGAAAGTGGGAAGAAACCAAGGCTGGCAGACCATTTGCAGTTACCCGTGACCACACAGTGGTATCTGAGAAGGCAAGACTTTAGAGAGGATGGGGGTGTGATGTGAGTAGCCTGCTCTTCCTCAGCAGTGATGACAGAAGGAGGCAGAAAATGCTTAGGCACTTTAGGTAAAGGGACCCTGAAGAAAAGTAATCTGTTTTTTTTCTTGGCTAAGAGCTGGAAATAAACTTGGACTTGCCAGTACACTTGTCCTTGCTTGAGGCTAAAGATCCCAGACCTATGTTAGCCAAAGATGTCCCTGGCTCTGCCATAGCTAGAGGCTCGGGATGCCAGGATGGGTTTTTTTGTTTGTTTGTTTGTTTGTTTGTTTGTTTGTTTGTTTGTCTTTTCCCTGAGGAATATCCTGTTCCTGGAAGCCATACTGAGGATGTCATCACAACTTCACAGACCTGGACACCTGCAGTGGGAACTAGACTGACCAGCTCATCTCTCTCTCCCCTCCAACCTCCCCTAAACCTTTAACCTCTGAGTAATGAGACTCACTGGAATCCCATTCTGGGGTACCCCACCCTCCAGCCCCCAACACCCCCACACTCTCACCCCCCACTCCAACCCCCCCACATATAGGAAATGCTGTTCCTTTCATTTGTGTTTTTAAATGCAGGGGCAGGCACTGTTCTTGGTTATATTTAGAGACAAGACGCCTATTAGGAAGAAAGCAAAGAAAGCACCACTTAAATTTATTGTACTATGTTTTGTTTTGTTTATCCAGATAAAAAATTATATCTGAACTCTAAAGTTATAAAATGACTTCTGAGGTCACACTTATCCCTTAACTCTAAAGTTATAAAATGACTTCTGAGGTCACATTTATCCCCAGCTCCCTAGGGGAGCTGGACCAGAGCACATCCACTGAGCCTCTAACAGCTTCCCACATCTGCTGGTAACCTACACCCATTTGACTTTACTTCCAAATATGCTCAGCTGCGTGGAAGAAATTTTTGTTTTCATCTATAGCAATTATGTCTGGTTAGCACTGTTGCATTCAGAAAATGCTCCATTAGCACATTGTTCATAGAACAATACTCCTCTTCACAGTGACTCGGAAAGGATTTGAGAGTCCAGATTCTGATCTGCCATCTAGCTCTGTTCTCATCAATCTATTTGTAGAACAACCTGGGGCAAGAATGAGTGGTTTCACTACAGTCTTTGCAAGAAGATACTGGGACAGGCCTTTCTCTTATTTTTGTGCCTGTGTAGCTGAGTGGGCAGCATACTACTGGCATCAAGGATTCTTACTGCTTAGCAGTGGCTGGGCAGAGCAAGGAGTGCATTTAGCATTGAGCCATTCAACATCTTCACAGAGAGGGGCAAGTGGCAGGTACAGGAACCTGAGATTGAGCCTTTGCTGAGGACCTAACCCCTTCATCGAAAATGGAGACTTTGTTGTAGTCTCTGGTATTCAAACAGACTGAGGCAGGAGGACAAATTGCGCCACAGAGTTCAAGGCTAATCAAGATAGTATTGTGAGATACCCATCTTGGAAAGAAAGATGAGAAAGAGAGAGAGAGAGAGAGAGAGAGAGAGAGAGAGAGGCTAATAAGCTAAGAAAGAAAGAAGATGGAAAGCAAGTAGGGAAAGAGAAGGGAGAAGAGGGGAGGGGTGAAGTGGTAGGCATGGCATGGTGGCCGATCCCTGCAGGGGGTAGTCACTTCTCCCCACTACTACCAGATAGATGTTGGCAATTTAGGGGGTGCTGGAATTCCATCAAGTTCTCTGGTGGAGACACAGACTATAGAAACAGAATTTAACAAACGTTACTGTGACATAGTGTCCCAAAGCTGCTGGCAATAGAGACTAGCAGGTTGGACTGGAGCACTCATACAATACTTCCTGGTCTCCCCTTCCCCCTTCCCTCATCCTTCTCTGTACTCTCCCTCCTCTCTGCTTGTCCCATGCTTTCCTTTTCTCAAGGTTGAATCTAAACCTGACCTCTGACACCTGTTTTGTGATACCTGCTCCCATCTGTCTTCGATGCCTTCACAGCATTTTACTTATTTTTATTTTATGTATATGAGTGTTTTGCGTGAATGTGTAAGTGTACCACGTGTGTGCAGTGCCCAGAAAAGGCCAGATGAGGGTGTCAAATTGCATGGAACTAGAGTTACAGATGGTTGTTAAGCACCATATGGGTGCTGGATCTTCTGGAAGAACAGCAAGTGTTCTTAACTCCTGAACCCTCTCTCCAGCCCCTGTAGCATACAGTTTTGATTTCTTCACTACTTTGTCACAGCAGTAATCTTTTCACGGGTATCTGATTCTCTGCTTCCTCAACTGCAGCATGATGGCTTCCAATTCTGAATGCCACCAAGTACTCAGCAGCACCTCAAAACTTAGCAGTTTAATAAACATTTATTGTGAAGAAATTATTGATGCTACATTTAGAGGTGGGTAAAGCATAAAATTAAACATAAACTGCAACTCTAAAAAATTGATCTCGTACAGTTACATGAATCACTAGCTATAGCAACTTAAAGATTTTTTGTTGCATTTTGATTCTCTGTTCATTCAAAATTATATATTGAATTCCAGGAATCACTCATAGCAGATGGCAAGAGGTGTTGGGTTTTCTTTTCTTTCTTTTTAATGTTCCTAGATACTTCTAAATAAAAAAGGAATGGGACACTATGATGTTATACAGCTATAGAAAAGAAATGTAATGTAGTAAATGCTAATTGAAAACTGAAACAATTTAGAAATTGCAATAGAAGTTAAAAAAATAAAACTAGCATATTTCACAGTTTCCTAAAAATTCGAATTACTAAAATTTACTTCAAATGCAATAACAAGTTGAATTTTATGGTTTTCATTTTGAAAAGACATCCATAGGGACTGTTTCAAAAGTATGGTAGCTTCATGCTGAAGAAATGATTCAACAGTTAAGAGCACTGGCAGCTCTTGCAGAGGATCCCAGTTCAATTTCCAACACCCACGTGTCAGCTAAAAAATTTAAATATGGGTCTCTTTAAGCTGTTAATCTCTTCTTGTTTTAGTTTTGGTGGTTCCCATGCCTTTAGATATCCATCCACTTCTTTTAGGTTTTCAAATTTAGTAGCATGTAGGTTTTTAAAGTATTCCCTTATAATGTTCTGTATCTTTCTGGTGTCTGTTGTGATGTTTCCCCTTTCATCCCTGATTTTGTTGATTTGGAGGTGCTCTTTCTTTCTTTTGGTTAACTGGGCTAGCAGTCTGTCAATCTGGTTTATCTTTTCAAAGAACCAGCTCTTGGAATTGTTGATTCTTTGTATTGTTTTCTTTGTTTCAATTTCATTAATTTCTGCCATGATTTTTGTTATTTCTTCTTGCCTCCTGGGTTTGGGTTCTGTTTGCTGTTGCTTTTCAGGTGTCAGGAACTGCAACATTGTCATTTATTTGTGTTCTTTCTGATTTTTTGATGTAGGCACTTAGAGCTATAAACTTCCCTCTAACAACCACTTTCAGTGTGTCCCAGAGGTTTTGTTGTGTTGTATTGTCCTTTTCATTTAGTTCCAGGAATACTTTATTTCTTTCTTAATTTCTCTTTTGACCCATTCATCATTCAAGACTGTGTTGTTTAATCTCCATGTGTTCATGTGGTGATCAGGGCCTCTTCAGGCGTTGATGGTATGCTTTATTGTATTGTGGTCTGATAGAATGCATGGAATTATTTCAATCTTTCTGTATTTGTTGAGGTTTGTTTTGTGCGCCAGTATATGGTCAGTTTTGGAGATGGTTCCATGGGGTGCTGAGTAGAAAGTATGTCCTCTGGTGCTTGGGTAAAATACTCGGCAGATGTCTGTTAAGTCAATTTGATATATGGCATTGTTTAATTCAGATGTCTCTCTGTTAACAATCTGCCCTGTTGACCTATATATGGAGAGAGTAGGGTATTGAAGTCCCCTACTATTAATGATTGGGGATTAATCTGGGTCTTAAAGTCCTGTGTTTTTTTTTTTATAAAGTTGAGTGCATCAGAGTTTGGTGAATATATGTTCATGATTGTAATCTCTTCTTGATTTATTGTTCCTTTGATCAGAATGAAGTGGCCCTCCTTATCGCTTCAGTTTTTGTTTAAAGTCTATTTTGTCAGATATTAAAATTGCTATGCCTATTTTTTTTTCTTAGTACCATTTGTTTGGTATATTTTTTTCCACTCTTTCAATTTAAGATAGTGCTGTCCTTGAAAGTGAGATGAGTTTCTTGCAGACAACAAAAAGATGGGTTTTGTTTCTTAATCCATTCATATAGTCTGTGACTTTTGACTGGGGAGTTCAGTCCATTAATGTTTAAAGTTATTAATGAAAGATGAGTATTGAATCCTGTCATTTTTTTTTTGCTTATATTCTTGCTATAGCTGTACTTTTACACTGTTATACCCTCCTTGGAGTTCTTTCTGCAACCCCTTGGGTATAGTCATTCCTTTCTTCAGCTCTTTGTATTGCTCCCAGAACTCTCTGAAGGGCTGGTTTTGTGGACAAGAATTCCTTCAGCCTATTTATGTCATGGAAGTCCTTCAACCATAATAGATATTTTAGCTGGGTATATTAATCTGGGTTGGCATCTGTGGTCATTTAACACTGGGAATACTTTGGTCCAGGCTCTTCTGGCTTTCATAGTTTCCACTGAAAAGTCAGCTGTAATCCTAATGGGTTTTCCTTTATATGTGACTTGTTGTTTCTCTTTTGCAGCTTTCAGTATTTTCTCTTTGCTTTGTACATTTAGTGTTTTCACTGTGATGTGCCCTGGAGAGTTTCTTTTCTGGTCCTGTCTGTTGGGTGTTCTATATGCTTATTTTATGGGCATGTCTTTCTTTAAGCTTGGAAATTTTTCTTCTATGAGTCTGTTGACGATCTGGTCCATGCCATTATCTTGGGATTCTTCTCCTTCCTGTATGCCTATGATTCATAAGTTTAGTCTTTCTATGCTGTCACACAATTCCTGCATATTCCATTCTTGTGATTTCTTACATTTTTCATAATCTTTGCTCGAGTGGTCTAGTTCATCCACTTTATCTTCCAGTCTTGATACTCTGTTTTCCATTTCATTCATCCTATTGGTGAGGCTTTCTCCTGTCGTTTCCAACTGGCTTATTGAGTGTTTCACTTCCTTCTTCATTTCAACCTGATAATTCTTCAATATTTCTTTATTTTACATTTTTTTTTCAAAATTGGCTGTATATTTCTAGGTTTACAGATGAACTATTACAATTATATAATCTTTTACTCATTATAAACTCTATAAGACATAAAATT
>NW_008353038.1:180902-181365 GCF_000622305.1 Nannospalax galili
TTCTCTCAATCTTTTTTATCTTTTCAAAGAACCAGCTCTTGGAATTGTTGATTCTTTGTATTGTTTTCTTTGTTTCAATTTCACTGATTTCTGACCTGATTTTTGTTATTTCTTCTTGTCTGTAGAGTTTGGGTTTTGTTTGCTGTTGCTTTTCAAGTGTGTTGAGTTGCAGTGTTAAGTCATTTATTTGTGTTCTTTCCGATTTTTTGATGTAGGCACTTAGAGCTGTAAACTTCCCTGTAAGAACAGCTTTCAGCGTGTCCCAGAGGTTTTGTTGTGCTGTATTATCCTTTTCATTTAATTCCAGGAATACTTTTATTTCTTTCTTAATTTCTCTTTTGACCCATTCATCATTCAGGAGTGTGTTGCTTAATCTCCATGTGTTCCTGTGGTGATTTTGGCTTCTTCAGGTGTTGTTAGTTTTATTGCATTGTGGTCTGATAGAACACATGGAATTATTTCA
>NW_008353038.1:181766-181944 GCF_000622305.1 Nannospalax galili
TGGCCCTCTTTGTCTCTTCTGATTAGTTTTAGTTTAAAGTCTGTTTTGTCAGATGTTAGGATTGCTGTGCCTGCTTTTTTCTTAGTGCCATATGCTTGGTATATTTTTTTCCATCCTTTCACTTTGAGATAGTGTCTGTCCTTGAAAGTGAGATGAGTTTCTTGCAGACAGCAAAAAG
>NW_008353038.1:183198-189049 GCF_000622305.1 Nannospalax galili
GTTGTAATGAAATTCCTCTTCTAACTATATGGTTATTAAATATATAATTTAAAAAAATTTAAATATGGTACCTCTAAGATCTGAACCAACCAACCCAATCCCACTTCAGAACACACAGGAAAGGAGATACATGGAAGCAGGAGGTCCTTCATGTTTCCTTCATGTTTCCACCCTTAGCATAGCACTGGGTCTGTTCTTCTGGGCTCTGCCTCTCCTTCCCTCCAGGTTTCCTCATCCCCCCACTATAAGTCTGACTCATATAATACCTAAGCTTTCATGTATCCCCTTGCATTTTCTTTTTCTTTCTGGAGGCCTCCTGTTCCTTTTCCTCAGGGAGGCATGGAACTCTCCTTCTGGCGAGAGCAGGGCATCTCTTGGCTCCTCCTACCCAAGCCAATGCTCCACAGCTCTTGGGCTGTTAGTATAACTCATTCTCTATCTCTCTTCTCAGCTCAGATGTCACATGACAGGCTTTCCTGGACCACTGGGTCCAAAGTGGCTTCCCTCTCTTCACTCTGTGTCAGTCTTTAATCTTCTTATTTATGCTCTGTCATTCCATTACTCACATAAATTTTAATTCTTTTTTTAATTTCTTAAATATTTTTTACTTTTTTGTGTGTGTATTTCATACAAAATATCTTGAGTAGTCTTAATTATTTTTATACCCTATCCCCACTGGCACCCTCCCATAGCCTACCCCCTCCCTTACTGGAGCCCATATACTCTGTCATCCCTGTTACTGCCCCTGTGTTGTCAGTGCCCCAAGCTGTTCCCCAGTGCAAGTCCCTCTGCTGAGTCTAGTCAGCCAATCTACAGTCCCTTATTTCAGAAATATCAGCTCTTCTTCATCTAGCAACAATCAGTTGCCAACATTCCTTTAGATAAGATTTGTGTCTGCTGTTCATTTTCCCAGTTCTATGCTGGGTTATTGTCTGTTTGAGTTTGCATGGGACTTATGCATGCTGACATCTATGCCATAGAATCATATGAGCAGGTTCTCAGGAGCTTGTAAAACTCTATTTCCATAGGGTCATGCCCCTCCTCCCTGGCTCTTACAATCTTGTTCCCCTTCTTCTGTGATGGTCCCTGAGACTTGGGTGGATGAAGTTTACTGAAGGGGTCCTGTCCAAGGACCATTACTTAGCAGACTCAATCTCTACACTTCGGCCATTTGTGACCTTTTGTGTTCTGTCAAAGAAGCTCATTTTGCAGCAGCCGGGTGTTAATACCAAGTACCACAACTGGTCACACACAGACATTGTCTAGTTCTCTTTTTTCAGCATTAGTTCTTGGCTAAGGTAGAGAGACTCCTTTGCTTGTCAGGCTCAGTCTTTAGTATTTCTAAGTTCTCCTTCAATTCTAGTCACAGAGCTGCCCTCCTAATTATAGGAAACAGAGAGACCTTGAGAACAATGTTATTTCAGAAGAGAAGGATAGAGGTCAACAGAGACTCTTGCTTTACTCTATAATAACCATGAGCTCTGGAGTAGGTCATGGGTTTTGAAGTTAAATTTGTGATAACTTTAAGCTTCAAAACTATGGTTCTGTGATTTAATTACTCATCTTGATTCCAGTGACTAAATTGTGCTTCATCCTGTATAATCATAATTTGTGTCACTTTTTTATTTTAGATTTTCAGCATTAGTTGTCTGACTTCATAGAAGCAATGTTTTGTTTTGTTTTCTGTATTCTTTACCAATAATTTTCTAAGGCTGTATGAAAATCACTTCTACAACTTTGTTCATCTGTTTTTGCTTATATGATACAGAAATACATGAAGGAGAAACTGGTGGAAGGAGAAGACGCCAGAAACCAGAGCTTGTGATTTTTCAATAGCACTTCAACAGTAAGCCTGATGCTGTTTGCTGAGACTACAGCAAAACTTTTCTATATTTTGTGTGCATACCAGACTATTATCTCAGTGCTAAATAGAAGAAAGACAAAGTTCCTTATTTGCTGTTTGTAAAACAGGTCTTAACAATAATAAAATGTATTATACATTATCTTTAAATTTTATTCATTTGAACGATTTAGGACT
Source organism: Nannospalax galili (assembly GCF_000622305.1). NCBI lineage: Eukaryota > Metazoa > Chordata > Mammalia > Rodentia > Spalacidae > Nannospalax > Nannospalax galili. The sequence goes on from NW_008353038.1 coordinate 185,237, forward strand.
AAACAGTGAAATTTATGAGTGATCTTTTGCATTAGGTGTTTTTATGGTTTAGGGATGAAGTATACCTCAAAGGTTCATGTGTTAAAGGCTTGGTCCAAAGCTGATGTTGCTTTTGTGAGATAATTGGATCAATCCATTGATCTGCTCATCTATAAACGGGCTATTAGGAGGTAGGTTCTGATTGGAGGAAATAGTGTGCTGTTGAAGAATGTATACTTTGAAGAGTATTTCTTATGACTGAAACCTTAGAAACCATTTGCCAAAATAAAGCCTTTCTCCCTTAAGTTGTCCTTGTAGGGTATCTTGTTATAGTGACAAAATTCAGTTAATACAGTGTGATTCTTTAGATTCTAGACAAGAATATCTCTGTGTTAGTACCCCAAATCAGTCTTTGCTTAGAAATGCCATCCTTTTTAATGTGTTAGCAAGTAGCAGTGTTTTTGGAATTGCTGTGTATCGAGCAATTTGTTCCATTTTTCAGTATTTCTAATTTAGTATACACCAAAAGCCTAATGTAAATATCATTTTCAGAATTTACATTGTCTAAACCAAGTTTCATAGTTACTAAGGAACGAAGTAAGTCCTTGAACTTTAGCTGTTCTGACCATAAAACAATCAGTCATAACTATTAGCATTCACATATTTAATTCTCATTCTGCTTCATAGGTCTATTGAAAAAGGATACTTTCTCCTAATGTGGTGGTAACGCATACAATCCCAGCTCTCAAGAGATGGATCGGGGGATGTGAACTGGAGGTCAGCCTTGGTTCTACTACATAGCTAGCAACTTGGTCTCTCGAACACTGAATTCATGTTTTTTCCCCTTAAGGCTTCTATTTGCCCTCACTCTTGTTTCCGTGCATAGTCCCTTTTTACATTTTGTGAAAAACAAGTCCATTAAATTTGTCAATACATTTTATAGCCTCAAAAAAGTATGGAATGTTACTTTAATTTAATGCATTATCACCTAAATCCACAAATCTTTAATAAAATCATAAAAGCAGATAGTAAACTTTGAAATAATTCTTTACCTACAATATTCATGTAATTCAACAGTTTAAGAGTATCAAAGAAAAGAAAATAAACCAGATGACAGTAAATTCAAATCACTGTTTAGCACAGTGACTGTGTTTAAATGTTTAAGCACCTTCAAAATTCGGCAAAGGATTTCATCTGAGTATATCCAGTTCTTAGATGGAATAACCTGGAAAGCTTAAACAGAAGAAAATTTAATTCACATGCTTGATAGCTCCCTATACAAAATTCACCATGATTATACTTAAATTTGAGTTCTTTCTTAACAATGCATCCCTCTGAGAATTGGTGGGAGGTCTTTGAGAGAAGAAAACAAGTATTCAATTTCTAAACAAATGAATTTATTTTTAAAGTTTTAGAATATAGTTGCATATTGTAACAGTATTATCTATAGTTAAGGAATGAAAGCCAGGGCTGGAGAAATGGCTCAGTGGTTAAGAGCATTAGGCTGCTCCTGCAGAAGACCTGGGCTCAGTTCCCTCTACCTACATGGCAGCTAAAAACTGTCCATAACTCTAGTTCCAGGGGATTCAATGCCCTCTTCTGGCCCCTGTGAGTTTACATGCACATGGTGCACATACACTCATAAACAAAACACTCATAAACATCAAAATGAACTGTCCAAAATGAAAAAAAAAATGAAAGTTGGTTGCTTTAGAATGTTTGGCCTGGAAATCATGCATAGTGACTTGCTTCATGAATTGTAGTTTAACCTAGACTCTCAGTAGGGAATGATATTTGTGCTGCAAGCAACTTCAGGGAGTGGAGCATTTTGAGAACTATGCTAGTTTTGAAAAATAGAGGAATTCATAGCAAATTCAGTCTGTCCTGTTGATGATTTGAAAGAACATAACTTTGTAATAGTATTATTGTTTGATTCACAATAAGGGATAATTCAGCTAAAATTATGCAAGATCAGAGTTCATATGGAAGCTATCAAGTTAGAAAGACTAATACCTCTGACTGGGCCTCAGTTCTCAGGAGATATGAAACTTCCTACTCTTTTTTTTTAATAAAAAGTATTGTCCATATGCCATTGGTATCAAAATGCTGTGAAGGGTCTAAAAATTAAAACAGCTACTTGGGAATACCACAGGTTACTAAATCAAAATAACTCTAGGAACTGAAGTTATTGGCAGTTGTTAGCTGCCATGTGGGTGCTGGGAATCGAACCCAGATCCCCTACAAGAACACCCAGTGCTCTTAACCTCTTTGTGATCCATCTCTCCAGCCCCCACATTCTGTTTTAACTGTTTGATAGCTGTGTAATGGCATCCTGGGTAGTCCTCCAGGTTACTCTTTCATCCTGTGACATTTCTTCTTTCATATTTTTGTATAAGTACTCTGCAGTTGATCAAGACACTCTACAACCAAATAAAGGCCCCAAAAACTTCTATCCCCTGACCATTTAACCATGGAATTTCAAATTTAAGTTATACCTTTGATTAAAGAGCTTATTTTACATTTAACCAACGTTATCTGAAAGAATTTTATATGTATAAACCACTTAAAATGCTTCAACATACTTTCATGTTTAGACAATATATGAATTGGAATAAGAACGTAAGACATACAATAAGAGAAATAAAGACAGTTCTTGAAAGGCAAATAGGTGAATAATCAAGTTATCTTAGTTTATTCAGGTAAAAGGGGCTAGTGAGTTAATGTACAGAGTAGAGGAGTGAAGTAAACTGATGCACATGGAGTCCTTTCTCAGCACAGGACAGACACTTCTTCACATCCTAGCCTGCTACTGCCTGCTGAGGAGCTCATTCCATCCAGGCCAAGCAGTCCATTCACTTGCCATATGTCCTCATCCAAGCACCAACATCAAATGAGCAAGGTGGTGACTAAGGTTTTCTCAGGTCCTTGCACTGAGACTTAGGTTGACAAGAAAACAAAACAGCAGCCCAGCATTCAAGAGAGTAAACAAATATGTTTCAGAGTGTCAATTATTGAGCTTCCATTAAAGCCACATTCTAATTAATTTGCTGAACACTAGTTCTCTTTCACAGGTAATGCAATGGGGAACGTACTAAATATGAATTCATTTTGACATTGAATTAATTGTTCTCCTATAAGATCCCTGTGTACTCCACAAGAAAATAAACTTAGAGTCAGTGAATTACTTAGACCTAATGTAACAATTTAAAACTTTTTAAATCTTCAGTTTTATGCTTATGCATGAGCATAAGTATGAGTAGATTATCAAAATTATGTACAGAGATTGTTTCTCAAAAAGGTTGTATGGAATGTGTTGAACTGAACTTGAATGTCTTACTTTTTTAAAATTAATTATTTGGTGCTGAAGTTTGTCAATATTCTTTCTGATCTCACTATCACCAAAATTCATTTAAAAGCTGTTTAGCATATCCCCAAATAAGTTAAAATTCCCAGTATTCACAAAGAAATGTTTACTATAGTGATATCCCTAGGTGACTGACATATTTTACATGGAATATTTTATTTTTCCTTTTCAAATTTTTCTACCATGATAAATCAGGTGATTTGCTCAGTATTTATTTGTTTTCTAATTATCTGTAGTAATTTACATAATGAGTCAAATTTTCTAGTATTTAATGTTTTCAAAATGGTACATGCTTAAATTTTTTTAAAAGTTTTAAAATTTTCATAAACAATTCAGAAAAGAATTTTATATTCACAGCTGAGAAATTGGGCAACTGAAGCAATAATTGAATCATCTGAGCTCAGCAAGAGGGAAGGCTCCCTAAAAGTTTCTGTTTGACAGAAAACCCACAGAATGGGAGAAAATCTTCA
>NW_008353039.1:0-607 GCF_000622305.1 Nannospalax galili
TGTGAGTGTGTGTGTTAGTGTGTGTGTGAGTGTGTAAGTGTGAGTGTGTGTATGAGTGTGTGTGAGTGTGTGAGAGTGTGTGTTTGAGTGTATGTGTGTGAATGTTTGTGTGTGAGTATGTGTGTGTGAATTTGTGTGTGTGAATTTGTGTGTGTGTGAGTGTGTGTGAGTGTGTGTGTGAGTGTGTGTGTGAGTGAGTGTGAGTGTGCTCGTGAGTGTGCATGTGTGTGTGTGTTTGTGTGTGTGTGAGTGCGTAAGTGTGAGTGTGTGTGTGTGAGTCTGTGTGTGTGAGTGTGTGTGTGAGTGTGTGTGTGAGTGTTTTTGAGTGTGTGAGTGTGTCTGTGTGAGTGTGTCTGTGTGTGAGTGTGTGTGTCTCTGTGTGTGAGTGTGTGTGTGAGTGTGTGTGTGAGTGTGTGTAAGTTTGTGTGTGTGTCTCTGTGTGAGTGTGTGTGAGTGTCTGTGTGTGAGTGTGTGTGTGTGAATCTGTGTGTGAGTCTGTGAGTGTTTGTGTGAGTGTGTGAGTGTTTGTGTGTGTGTGTGAGTGTGTGTGTGAGTCTGTGAGTGTGTATGTGTGAGTGTGTGTTTGTGAGTGTGTGAGTGTGTGTGT
>NW_008353040.1:0-217 GCF_000622305.1 Nannospalax galili
AAATTTAGTAGCATATAGGTTTTTAAAGTATTCCCTTATAATGTTCTCTATTCTTCTGGTGTCTGTTGTGATGTTTCACCTTTTATCTCTGATTTTGTTGATTTGGAAGTGCTCTTTCTTTCTTTTGGTTAACTCGGCTAGTGGTCTGTCAATCTTCTCTATCTCCTCAGAGAACCAGCTCTTGGATTCATTGATTCTTTGTATTGTTTTCTTTGTT
>NW_008353041.1:0-704 GCF_000622305.1 Nannospalax galili
GGAGATAGACCCATTTGAATCTCCTAACTCACCTCTTGTGAGGAGCAAGCCTGTAAGCAGCGTTCCTTCGTGGCCTGTGCTCCAGCTCCTGCCTCCAGGTTCCTGCCCTGAGTTCCTACCTTGGGCTCCCTGATGAACTGCGTGCGACCTGGGAGATGTAAGACAAATAAACCCTTTCCTCCCCAAGTTGGTACTGGTCAGAGTGTTTTGTCACAGCAATGAAGAACAAACTAAGACACTATCCCCAGCCCTCATCTGAATTCATGAGGTTTTGCTGTGTTCTGTGCATACTCCTACTATTAATTTTTACTGTTAATCTTGTTCCATCATCTTATGTCTTGGTCCATCAGATACTTGCTTTATACACTAGGAAGCATGAATTGATTGTTTCACACCTGGAGCAGTAAACTTACATTTTAGAAGTTTTGGAACTTAGAAGGCCTTGAGTCATTTAAAGGTGTTGACTTGTTTCTAAGTTATATAGCTGTCAGTGGACACTTGTAAGATCTGCTTGGATCCACAGGCTTTATTAGAGGATTAACACCTTGCAGACCCAGACTTTAGGCTTAGAAGCACCAAATAGTCTGGTTTTTTTTTTTGTGTGTGTGGCATTATTTCAGATAACAAATATAAAGAAACTATTCTGTTGCTTGAGTATCCCCAATACAAATTTATATGTAGCTGTGAAAACTTCCCTGTAAGAA
>NW_008353042.1:0-220 GCF_000622305.1 Nannospalax galili
CCACTTTAAGATTTCATCTTACCCCAGTCAGACTGGCTAAGATCAAGAAACAAAAGGATACCAAATGTTGGAGAGGATGTAGGGAAAGGGGAACACTCATTCACTGCTGGTGGGGCTGCAAACTTGTTCAGCCCCTATGGAAAGCAGTTTGGAGAACTCTTAAAAACTCCAAATGAACCTACCATTTGATCCAGTTATACCATTCCTTGGCATATACCCA
>NW_008353043.1:0-2547 GCF_000622305.1 Nannospalax galili
GAATCTGATGATGACACCTCCAATAGCTCTTCTATTGTTCAGGATTGTGTTAAATATATTGGTGTTTTTTTGTGTTTCTATAGGAACATTGAGGATTTCCTTTTTTAAATCAACATGTCATGATTTTACTTTGAAGTGATGATGCCACTTTTGGCAGTCTGAGAGTGCTCAGTTCAAATTATGGTCATTGTGCCATGGAGTTTATTTTTAGGTCTAATGTTTGCTACATTTTTCTAATGGAAATATGCAGAGAATGAAAGAATGAGATCTCAGGGAATTAATAGCCCACAAATGTGCGTGTATATGTGTGTGTATATGTGTATGTGTTTTGTGTGTGTGTGTGTGTGTGTGTGTGTGTGTGTGTGTCTATTCTGTAATATATTTTAGAATGGTACATTGTAGAATGGTACCTAGCATGTTCTAAACAGAATAGATACTAAAGAAGGATTAGTTCTGTTCTGTCAATTTAATGTGTGATCCTTTGTGTATTAAAAAAGTTTTGCATTGTTTTAGAATCCATTGACAGATTGACTGACAGCTTGACTGTGCATTCTTCACCAAGGTAAAAATTGATGGATTTGTAAATACAATATACAATTGAAAAAATTAAAGGTAGGAAACTAAGCTTGTTGAGGGTGCTCTGAAACAGGCCATTTGTAACTGACTTAATCCTTCCTGTATGTTATAATCACTTCACTCTAAAGAAATGCTTTTTGGTCAGAAAAGATGCTCTTATTAGTTCCATTCATATGTACATATTTTTATATGCTCATCCACAAGTACCGAAGAACTAGCTTTCTTCTTAGGGAGGTGAGCCCAACAAACATTGATAGCAAAATAATTCTCTCTACCTATTCCAAAACTGTTTTTTGAGAAACCACATGTGAGCATGGACCTTGAGGACAAGTAATATTTGAGGCCTTTCTTGTGTTTTCTCACAGCAGACATGAATCAGCATCTTTCCTTCCTGTGTGTGCATGTTGCTGTCTTGTTGAGATGGTTAACAATCTGATGAGCTTAAGAAGACTCCGAATAATTTTAAAAGATTTATGGATTTATTTATGTGTATGTATGACACCAGAGACCAACAGTATTTATCGGTCTTCCCCTTCCCTCTTACATGAGGCAAAGTTTCTTCCTTGTTTGCCACTGGACCACTTATCCTGGCTAGGAGGCCTGAGAGCTTCTGTGCAATACTCCTATCTCTGTCTTCTATGTCACCTTAAGAGCTCTGGGATTATAGACACATTCCACAGTGCCTGGATGGTACATGAGTTCTGGGGATTCAAATTCAGGTTACAGGCTGCACTGCATTGACTTGCTCAGTCATCACTTTCATCCTAAAATCCTCAATTTTTAGATTTTTAGCATAAGCTAGAAGTTTCTAAGAACACGTAGCTTTTCATTGTGGAGTTAGCACTTCTAGGTACAGTACACTTCCCATTATACCCTACTAATCAAGTTGGTGTTCTTGTCTTTCCGTCTACTCAGGACTATTCATCTCATTTACCTCTTTATTAAAAGCTGAGTAATAACTTGTACAGCCAACAATTTTGAAACATATGAGGAAAATCTGATTGTGACTATGATATATGTGAAATATTGTTAGTGATTCAGGGCTGGAGAGATGACTAAAGGAATAAAGTGCTTACTACCCAAGTGAGAGGGTTCAGAGTTTGATCCCAGCAGCACATACGGCCTTATGCTCTAGTGTGAATCTGTGATCCCAGGAAGCTACAATGACAAGGGTGATAGACATAGAATCCCCAGAATCTTTCTGCCCCCTAGCATGATGTATGTAGCTGTTAACAAGAGATTCTGCTCAAAACTAAAGAGAAAAGCAAGGACTGACATCCAGGATTGACCTCTGACCTCAACACATGCATCAGGGCACACAGCATATGCCAATACATACACACACATGAACATAAACATACGTGCACACATCCAATACATTGATTAAAAAATAATTCCAGGTCACAGAGCTAATATGATTAGGGCTTATTTTCTTCTGAGAAGACACTGAAAATGAAAGGACAAGGTTGAAGGCTCTCCTAGGCTTTGTTGGACATCCCTTCAGCAGTGGCATTTTCAACAAGGTTCTGTACATTCAATTTGAAACCTTCACCTGTTAATACATTCCACAACCACTGTGGAACCTACGAAATAATGTAGATGGCCCAGAGTTCATTAACAACATAGCCCAAATACGTGATCTAAGCTTTGGCCAGGAAACACTGGACCTTAGGTACATATTGCCCTCCTGTGAGTTTAGGCACAGGTTGTGAGTTGTATGGATTCACTGTTACATGTTTGTTTCTGTAATGTTTGTTGAACATAGAAACAGGCAGGTTTTGGTTTCAGCATCCGCTCATGAATGCACCATACAAAGCACCTTTAAAGTACCCCAAATAGGTGATGGCTTATGGGAGTGCTGGCAGAGGGATGCTGACAGGTATGAACTTCATGGTCTACCAAACTAACCTCTTGGTAGGGACTGTTGAACTCGATAAAATGCTTACAAAGTGTCATGAGAGAGAAGGGGAC
>NW_008353043.1:4901-7278 GCF_000622305.1 Nannospalax galili
ATGCCAAAGCCCAACACGAACCCGAACCCTTGATCTAGTCCTAGTCCTAGGCCTTGTCCTAGCCCTAACACTAACCCTAACCCCTAAACCCAACCCTAACCCCTAACCCTAACACTAAAACTAACCCTCACCCTAACCCTACCCTAACACTAACCCTAACCCTAACTCTAACCCCAACACTAACCCTAAACCTAACTGTAACCCTATCGCTAACGCTAACTGAAACACTACCAGAAAACCTACTGTGCTTTCTATGTGAAAGCATGCACTTAGAACAGCTGTGATACATATTTTTCTGAGCAACCTGACTGACATTGATGCCACAGTCCTTTTACATACAACTGATAAAGACCTCTGTGAAATGAGAAATGCTACTGTTCTTTCGTTTTAACAATAGTACCAACCTATACCTGACCATAGTCTTAAAACTAACACTAACCGTCATCCTAACGCTAACCCTAACGGTCACCATAATGCTAACCCTAACTCTCTAATTCCTAACCTACACTAACCCTGACCCTAACCCTACCTAAACCCTCACCCTAACTCTACCCCTAACTTCACCCTAACCTTATCCAAACTCTAACCCAACCCTAACCCTAACTCTCTAATTCCTAACCTACACTAACCCTGACCCTAACCCTACCTAAACCCTCACCCTAACTCTACCCCTAACTTCACCCTAACCTTATCCAAACTCTAACCCAACCCTAACCCTAACTCTCTAATTCCTAACCTACACTAACCCTGACCCTAACCCTACCTAAACCCTCACCCTAACTCTACCCCTAACTTCACCCTAACCTTATCCAAACTCTAACCCAACCCTAACCCTAACCGTAAAACTAAGGCTAAAGTTAACCCTAACCTTCACCCTAACCCTAACCCTAACTCTCACCATAACCTAATCCAATTACAAACACTAACACTAAACCTAACTTTAATCATAACGTTAATCCTAAATCTAAAGCTAACCATAACCGTAAACCTACCCTAACAATAACCCTAACCCTAACTCTAACCCATGCCCTAACCCCTAATCCTAACCCCTAACTCTAACCCTAACCCGAGCACTAACACTGACCCAAAACCTAACCTTAACCCTATTGCTAACACTAACTCAAACACTACCAGAAAACCTACTGTGCTGTCTTTGGGAAAGTAAGCACTTAGTACAGATGTGACACATATTTTTCTGAGCAGCCTGACTGAAATTGATGCCACAGTCCTTTTATATAGAGCTCATAAAGACGTTTGTGACATGAGAAATACCACTGTTCTTTCGTTTTAACTACAATAACAACCTATACCAGACCCTAATCCTAACACTAACACTAACCCTCACCCTAATGCTAACCCTAACTCTCACCTTAACCTAATCCAAACACTAACCCTTAACCTAACGCTAACGGAAACCCTAACCCTAACGCTAACTCACACCCCTAATCCATTTCTAACCATGACACTAACACTAACAGTATACCTAATGCTAAATCTAACCCTCACCTTATCGCTAACACTAACTCTCACCCGAACTTGATCCTAACCCTAACCCTAACCCTAACCCTAACGGTAATCCTAAACCCTAATCCTAACCCTAAGCCTAACGCTATCCTTAAGCCTAACACTATCGCCTAACCCCTAACCCCTAACCCTAACCCTAAGCCTAACCCTATCCTTAAGCCTAACACTATCGCCTAACCCCTAACCCCTAACCCTAACCGTAAGCCTAAACATAACCCTAACCCTAACTCTAACGCTAAATACTAACCCTAATCGTAAGACTAACCCTATCCCTAACCCTAACACTAAATTATAACCCCTAACCCTAACTGTAACCCTAACCCTAAACCTAACCATAAAACTATTGCTATCCTGAACCCAAACCCTACCAGAAAACCTAGTCTGCTTTCTATGCGAAAGCAAGCACGCAGTAAGAGATGTGACACATAAGGCATTGATGCCACAGTCCTTTTACATACAAATCATAAAGAGCTTTGTGAAATGAGAAATGTTACTGTTCTTTCGTTTTAACTACAGTAACAACCTATACCTGACCATAACCCTAACACTAACCCTAACTCTCACCCTAACCTAATCCAAACCCTAACCCTAACCCTAATGCTAATGTAAACCCTAACCCTAACCCTGACCCAAAAACAAACCCTAACCGTATCCCTAACTCCAACCATAACACTAACCCTATCCCTTACCCTCATGCTAACCCTAACTCTCACCATAACCTAATCCAAAACCTAACCCTACCCTAACCCTCACCCTAACCCTATCTCTAACTCTCACACTAACGTAATCCAAACCCTAACACTAACCCTAATCCAGAACCTAACCCTAACCCTAACCCTAAAACTAACCCTAA
>NW_008353043.1:7503-9192 GCF_000622305.1 Nannospalax galili
CCCTAACCCTACACTAACCCTCACCCTAACCCTACCTAAACCCTCACTTTAACCCTAACCCTAACTCTCACCCTCACCTAATCCAAACCCTAAACCTAACATTAATCCAGAACCTAACCCTATTCCTAACTCTAAAAGTAACCTAAAACCTATCCCTAACTCTAACCCTAACTCTAACCGTAACCCTCACCTTAATGTTACAGCTAACTCTCACCATAACCTAATCCAAACCCTAAACCTACACTAACCCTCACCCTAACTCTACCCCTAACTTCACCCTAACCTTATCCAAACCCTAACCCAACCCTAAACCTAACCCTAAAACTAACGCTAGAGTTAACCCTAACCTTCACACTACCCCTAACCCTAACTCTCACCACGACCTAATCCAATTACAAACACTAACCCTAAAACTAACTTTAATCATAACGTTAATCCTAAATCTAAAGCTAACCATAACTGTAAACCTACCCTAACAATAACCCTAACCCTAACTCTAACCCTAACCCTAACCCCTAAACCTAACCCTAACCCTAACCCTCACCCATAAACCTAACCCAACTGTAACCCTAAATCTAACCCTTAACTCTAAGCCTAAGCCAAACCTGAACCCTAACCCGAACTCTTACATTTACGCAAACTGTAGACATAGCCCTAGCCCTAGCCCTAGCCCTAACCCTAGCCCTAGCCCTAGCCCTAGCCCTAGCCCTAGCCCTAGCCCTAGCCCTAGCCCTAGCCCTAGCCCTAGCCCTAGCCTAGCCCTAGCCCTAGCCCTAGCCCTAGCCCTACCCTAGATCAAGCCATAACCCTAACCCTAACCTTAACAACAACCCAAACACTAACATGAACCCAAAACTTAACCAGAATCTAAACCCAAAACCTAACGCTAACTTTAAACCTAACCCTGACACTAATCTCTAACCTAACCCTAACCCTAACCGTAAACTGAACCAGAGCCTGAAACCGAAACCAAAACCAAACCTGAAAGCGAAACCAAACCCTAACCCTAACCATAAAACTACCTCTAGCACTAGCCCTAGCCCTAGCCCTAGATCAAGCCATAACCCTAACCCTAACCCTCAACATAACCCAAACCCAAATCTGAAACCAATCCCTAACCCTAACCCTAACCCTAAAGGGTAACCCTAACCGTAACCCGAACCCGAACCTGAACACTTACCCTAACACTAACCAGAGCCAGAACCTGAACCCTAACCCAAAGGAGAACCCTAATTCTATCGTGAAACCGAACACTAACCCTAACCCCAAGCACAACCACAAACCCAATCCTAGCCCCAGGCTCAGCCCAAGCCCCAGCCCCAGGCTTAGCCCCAACCTGCCCCCTAACCCTAACCCTACCCCTACCCCTATCCCTAACCTTAACAAGACCCAAAACCAAACCTGAAACTGAACCCTAACCCAAACTCTAACCATAACCCTAACCCTATCCCTAAACCTAGCCCTTGCACTAACTCTTAACCCTAAACCTAACCCTAGCCCTGGCCCAAGGCGTAGCCCTAGCCCTAACATTAATGCTAACCACTAAGCCTAACACTAACCAGAAACAAAACTGAACCCGAACCTGAACCCAAACCCGAAACGTGACATTAACACTAACCCTAAACCTAGCCCTAGCTCTAGCCATAGCCCTAGCCCTAATTCGTATCCCTAACCCTAACCCTAACCCAA
>NW_008353044.1:0-5803 GCF_000622305.1 Nannospalax galili
ACGATAGGCTATTGTAAAATGATTTGTAAGAGAGAAAATAATTACGTGTATTTCCGTGGGCATCTTGTCTTTTCATTATGTGTTTCATCAGGCTCCCTAATTACTTATTGTCTCCTGAACATTTTATTTTCTGCCACAATCATGTTATTTTTAATTATACGAATCTAAAGTCAGAATGTTGGTTTATTTTAGCATGCATGCATCTCTACTCTAGGTAAATGACCTGGGAATGCTCAGTCATCCCTGTACCCTGTACCCTGTTAATAGTCTACACCTAACTTGTTGCTGAATTCAGTGGGGAACTCATCCTTTGATATTTTTCTATCTTTTACAGCTACTCCCCCCCTCCCCCGTAATGGACACTTAATTATCCCTGCGCTTTCACTCTGTTAAAATCATGTTTTGAAAATATAAACAGTCTCAGCTGGTGTGGTGGCTCACACCTGCAATCTCAGCACTGGGGATATTGGGACAAGAGAATCACTCTGAATTAGAGCCAGCCTGTGTTACACATTGAAATTTAGATCATCCTAGAATGCAGGGTGAGACCATATGTCAAGAATAAAAACAAACAAAAACACAGTATATGTATTCATTATCATAAATGCTGTTCAAAACCCCAGTCTTTTCTATCACACACACAAACCCAAATTCCTTACATAGGGTTATCAGGCCCTGAAAATACCTCCTTTTCTATCTCTAATTTGAACTCATTGTTCATTTCTCTTTTTCATATTTTTCTAGTTTGTGCCATCTTATCTGTGCTCTATTCCTACTATAATAATTCAATAGAAGTTAAACTGAAGAATTTACTCTTCTGTTTCCCAGGTTCTCTTTGCCATGTACTTGTAAGCTATTTTTCTTCATTAACCCTACCTGAAATTCTATTATGCATGTTTGTTTACTTGTTGTAGTGGTATAAATATGAAATGTCCCCTAGAGGCTCTTGTTTTGAGACCTTAAATCTGGCACAATTTTAGGAGGTTACAGAAGATTTAAGTGGTGATTCCTAACTGCTGGAAATATGTGTTGGGGTCAGTGATTTGAAAGCCCTCTCTACCATCTTGATATCCATTTCTTTGTCCACTATGATTATAGCTATTCTCTACCATATCACCACACCACCATAAGGATTTATCAAGCACACTGGCCCAAGGAATTAGAGACAAAGTATTTCGAAATCTTGCTTCACAAGGCCACACTTCTTTAAAATTATATCAGGCATTCTGTAATAGTGATGTAAAAGTAAAGGACACAGAAAATTAGTACCAGGTATGGAGTCATGGCTACAACTAAATGCCCATGTGGGACTTGGGCCTTTGGAACTGGTTTATGCCAGTAATTTGAAAGTGTTTAAATATGTAGGTTAGATAAGCCTTAACATGCTATCAGCTGAGCTTAGTGGGTGAGACTGGTGAGATCTCAGAACCCAGAAGGACACTAGAAATACAATAAAGACTGTTCATGGCATTTCAGAGGAAAACAGGTTTTTATTGGTAGCTGAACTGGACACTATCTGCATTATAATCTGTATCTTAAAAACTGGAGTAAGGATGAATTAAAAAATAATGTACTAATTAACATGGCAGAGTAAATTTCAAGATAGCACAACACACAGAATGTGGTTTGGTTACTGCTTTCTACTTTTATCCAGGCACGAGTGAGAACTGGGAGCAAAGAGCAAATCAGGAAGACACACAAAAATTCAGTTTGACAAGAAAATGAATTGCTTTAACATGGTGGACCATAGAGGTAGATTTTAAAGTATGCAGCGCACTTAAAGATAAACTAAGCACTTAGAATAAGAGGAATTACGTCTTGAGTGTACATCAGGGGAGTCCCCACTCTGTGCTGGCTCTGGAGTATAAAACTGCAAACTCACTTGAGATTTTCCTCTGAAAAGGCAATGTTACTGGATGCTCTCCTCACAAAGGATCACCTAGGGAAGTGATTTTCCCAATTCAGACACACAGACAGAGGCCCATCCATGGTACATGGATGACTTTCTACTACATGAACTGAAAGAAGACTTCACATTATCCACTTTGTGCCAATGTTGCTCTTGTATATTGGAAGAATGTAACTTTATTACTATTGCTATTTTATATGAGTTCATAGCTATGAGTTTGTCTATAGTCTTAGTGGTTTTTTGTTTGTTTGTTTATTCTGTCTTATTGGAACAATGTCTCCCTGTAGCCTCAGCTGGCCTGGACCTTGTTATGTAAACCAGACTGGCCTCAATCTCAGAGATCAACTGCCTCTGCCTCCTGATTATGGGGATTAAAGATACGTACCATCACACCCACCTGGGCTGACTGAGCCTTAGATTTTTTTTTAGCACTGTTGGAATTTTAAAGATTATGGAGATTCTTATAGTTAGACTGGATATGTTTGTATTATGAGCTGGCTATAAGCCTTCGGGGGGCAGAATCAGAATATTATACTTAAAGCAGAAATATCCCCACAGGCTTTTGTCATGAGTGCTTTTTATTCTACCTACTGTGTTTATTTTAGAAGTCTGTGGAACATGAATGTGGAAGAGCCACACTGGTAGACAAGTCACTGTGAGAGTTCTCTTAGATGTTATAACTAGCCCTTAACCCTGACTCATTCTCTGCTAAAGTGGTCTGCAATGGTGAGAATGGCCTCGGCCTGTTCCCAGTGCCATGGACTGAGCTGTTCTTCTTCACTGTTTGCCATGATGGACTGAAACCACTTATTTCCTTTCTTAAGCTGTTTCTGTCAGTTATTACAGTCACAGAAACGCCAAAATAATTTGGACATTGGCCTCATGTAACAATATAAGGTTCACAAGAATAGTGACAGTGTCTGAACAGCTTAAATTGCATGCTGCCCCTGTGTGCAGACAAGGAACATTCAACTGAATAAACAATTTAATGAGTTAAAGCTTAATGGTGTCAAGTATGCTCAGATAGTCTTATAGAAATTTAAGTATTTATGTATTTAAAGATTTTGAATATATATAACACTAGACAATTCTTGAGAGAAAGTTAAGAAATTATCAGTTCTGGGTGGGTATGGTGGGACATGTCTTTAATCTCAGCACTTGGAAGGCAAAGGCAGGCAGATCTCTTTGAGATCCAGGATAGCCTTGTCTATATAATGAGTTCCAGGACAGCTGGGGCTATAGGGAGACCTTGTCTCAAAGCAAAGCAAAATAAAACAAAGAAATTAAAGGATTAATTCTGGAATAGTTTTGCATCTGAACCATAATATTCCCTGACTGGAGGGGGAGTCCCACCACTCAAGAAGAAAAGAGATACACTGATTGGGAAAAATATTTCTTTGTTGACTGCATCACTTCTCTGTCTGTCTCTGTCTCTGTCTCTGTCTCTCTCTGTCTCTCTCTGTGTGTGTGTGTGTGCATATGTACATATCAGTGCAGTGCCCATGGAGGCCAGAGGCATTAGATCCTCTGGTACTGGAGTTACAGGAGGCTGTGAGCTGCCAGACTTAGGTCTTATGTGCTGGGAACACAACTTCAGTCCTCTGCAAGATCATTAAGCACTCTTCGCCACCAAGCCATCACTCCATCTCCTATATTCTCTATAAACTTTTATAATTTATAACATATAATTTCAGTTATTGTTCAGATCACCCAATTCATGAAAGTATGACTTTAGGGCCAGCACAATGGCCATTCGCTCCAAGCCTGTTGCATGAGTTCCATCACCAGAACTTATGATAGAAGGAGAGAACCAACATGCAGAAATTACCCTTTGACCTCCATATGCATGCTGTACCATGAACATACCCCCCCAACATGATAAATAAATTTTTTAAAAATTTGAAATTATGGCTTTGAGGGGGAAATAAACCCCCTCAAATAAAGATCAAGGACCTACAGGAGGAATTTTATTAGCTTTCTCTATCTTAATTTTTAAATATTTTATTATTTTTATTTTATGTGCATGAATATATTGCCTGCATGTGTGTAAGTGCACTCTTGTTATACCATGTCTACAGAGGTCAGAAGAGGCACTAGATGCCCATCTGGAGTTACAGATGGTTGTTAGCCATCATATTAGTGCTGGGATTCAAATCCAGGTCTTCTGCAAGAGCAGCCAGTGCCCTCAATTGCCGAGCCATTTTTATAGCAGCCAGGCTTGTTATTAAAACATCACATCTGTCTGGACCCATATGTGAGGATGATGCTGTTGAGCATGTTCAGTAATCAGAGGCTTTGCTCCAGTCCCTCCCTCCTTCAGTTACCACCTCCTCCTTCCTCAGCTCCCTTCCCTTCTTTCCCAAGTCTTTAAAATTTCATATTTATGGTTAAAGAATTATGGTGCACAAAAAGAGTATGTAATTGGCTTTGGGAAGCAGCTATGGCCAGTAGTCCATGAATATTTACAATGTGAGCCAGGTTAAATGCATGGAATTTCTTTTCAATCTATTATTACTTTCTTGGTTATGTGAGACAGCGTCCAACTACATAGGCCAGGCTGAACTTTTGCTCAATATGTATCACAGGTAGGCCTCAAACGCTACTGCTTCCAAAAGATTTGGGTTACATACAGGTACCATCATGCCTATCTCTAGCAATATATAACCCCCAGCTGGCCTAACATAGACCAGATGACCTCAAACTCACAAAGATAGGCCTGCCTCTGCCTACCAAGTGTTGGGATTAAAGATGTGTGCCACCATGCCCAGCTAATACATGGATTTTTAAACTTATAATTTCAAACAAGCTAGAAAGATCATTAGAAGCTTTTTCTCCTAAAGTCGTGAGTGCTTCAGCAGAGAAGTCCACTCAGACATAGTTTTGTTTAATGAATGCCATTACTGTCCAGAGCTACTACACAAGGGTGTCAGGAACCCAAGTGTGTGGCCCTGAGCCATCTCTAGGGTTAGCTTTTATACAGAGAAACCATAACCAGGGGTGAAAAGCTTAGGTTCCCAAACTTACAGGTGAGAGCCCCTTAATAATTTCTGTTCTATTGAGTAACAATTACTATTTTACAGAAGCAAGCCAAGCATAACCTACAGAAGCCATAAATCTGCATTTAGCAGGAGCATTCTGGGACACTCTGACATGTCCCCAAGATAACCAGGGTCCAGGTGACATGTGTTCCCATACCCTGGGCCCACTGCCTGATAATTTCAGAGACTAGAGTCAGCCTAAATTTTAACATGGTGTAGCTATGGTCAAGAAGGTGTCCTATTACACTAATATTTGTTATAAGTATTTCTTAAACAGCCTTTGTTACTCAGTTCCAGTCAACGTAGATATGATAAGGTATTTTAATGTGCAAAAGTGGCTGTTATTAACTACATTTCAAAAACGAAAGTAAAATGGACAAATGGCTTTATGAATTACATATGTTTATATATTAATTATTATTATAGTCTGTGCATATGTTTGTGCATGATGTGTTGGAAGATGCTCATGCCATGGCACATGTATGGAGGTAAGAGGATTTATGAGGTCAGTGGTATCACTTCATCTTTACATGAGATCTAGGAATCAAACTCAGGTCACTGTACTTGCTCAACAAGTGCCTATATCTACTGAGCCATCTTGTCGGCCCATGAATTATGTCCTTCCGTCATTGAGAGATGTATGACATAAATAACTAAATTATCATTTTTGTAAAGGTTGACTTATAAAACATTTTTTAATGGGGCTGGAGAGATGGCTCAGTGGTTAAGAACACTGGTTGTTCTTGCATAAGACCCAGGTTCGAATCTGAGCCCACATGGCAGTTAACAACTGTCCATAACTCCAGTTCCAGGGGATCCAACAGCCTCTTCTGTCCTCTGCAGGCATTGCATGACA
>NW_008353044.1:6813-7632 GCF_000622305.1 Nannospalax galili
TGTTTGTCTATCATATAAAACAAACTTAGCTTTAATTAATAGTAACAGAGAATCAGATGTTTATTTTATATATGGTATATTTTTAAGGTAAAAACAAAATTACACAAAACATTAGTGATTGAAATGTTATAAACAAAAGTTTTACTATTTTAGCAAGAAGTTGGCTGTGGTATGTATATATTTTATCTGTGGGATTTTATAGATCTTCTAACACACACTGCCATTGTGGTCATTCTCGTCTGCCTTAAATATCAGGATTGAACCTAGGAGATGTTCCTATAAATGTGACAGCCTCTTACTCATTCCCTCATCTACTTACTCATCTAATACATGTATTAACTGAAAATTGCTATGTTGTGAATGTGAAAACAGAGGAGGCCAGAGTGACCTCATTTTGGGTGCTCATAAGTGATTTATAGCTATGCTGTCTTTTTAAAATCATAGTATCTTTGCTGCTAGGTTTCCTCCATTTGTTTTTTGACTTTATTTTGCACTTTTGCCTGGCTAATGTCATCTAATCTTATCAGTTGACTGTCCTCCTTTCCCAGTCCATGCACCATGCGACCTGAACGTTTGTTTCATTTTCTTTACGGTGCATGTCCCAAGCAACCAGCTCATGTCACACACTATGTGTTCTACTCACTAACATCAGTGCATAGACTCCCATCCATAGCTTCTTACACTCATCTCTGGACATGGCAGTGTTCCTGAGATAGGAGGATAAGCATCTATGCTTACAACCTTTACTAGTGCTCAGGACTGGGAGATAATAGACATATGGACATGATTTTCTAGACATTTCTGAAGCTATGAAGACTC
>NW_008353045.1:0-332 GCF_000622305.1 Nannospalax galili
AAAGTAACCGACTGTGACTAGCAATAATCAGATATATAGAGATTAGAAACGTATGTGATCTTAATGTCAATTGTATTAAAAATAAATTTTTCTGTATGAAACTGTATTTTAATAATGAAATGGAGATCTTTTTTAAATTTTAAAACCATTTAATTTTATGACTTATAGGGTTTAGACAGAGTACAATATTGTATAATTGTATTAATTCAACTATATACCTAAAAATTTACAGCCAATTTTGAAAGAGATGCATCTTAGATCTGGAAACTGTTACTGAATAGGTCAATGCTGTTGTAATGAAATGCTTCTTCTAATTCTATGGTTATTAAATA
>NW_008353046.1:0-253 GCF_000622305.1 Nannospalax galili
ACACACACACACACATGCACACACACATACACACACATCCACACACACGCACACATCCACACACATGCACACACACATACACACACACATGCACACTCACACATACACATACACACACACATCCAAATACACACACACATACACACACACACGCATACACACCCACACACATAAACAAACATACCCACATACACACATACAAACACACATGCACACACATACACAAATCCACACACACACACACGTGCACACA
>NW_008353047.1:0-484 GCF_000622305.1 Nannospalax galili
ACTCCAGAGTCCTCAGGCTCTACTCTGCTGATTTTGAGTGTGAAATCTGTCACTGAGCCACTGCCACTGAACCTGTCTGGGACCCCAGAATCCCGATTAGAAACCTTATTTCCCGATTAGAAACCTGATAGATCAGGCTCCGTGGAGACTGGCCTGGCCTCTGCAGTAACCAATGCAGGTAAGTGTTTCCATTACTATGCACAACGCTCTGACTAGACCTGCAGGAGATGGACACCGACTCTCCAACACAAGGCTCTGACTAGATCTGCAGGAGATGGAGGCCGACTCTCCAGGAACAACAGACAAGGAGAGAGGAGTCTGTGTCATCACAACGTCTCCACTGGATCCTAAAATGATAAGAGAGAAGTGTCAGGTTATGAAAAAATGTAAAGAGACCTTTCAATGGTTTTTCTATGTTTACTTTTTTCTGATCATATTCTCCTCCTGGCCAAAACAAACCAGTCTTTATTTTAAGAAGTTACTG
>NW_008353048.1:0-577 GCF_000622305.1 Nannospalax galili
TCTCTCTCTCTCTCTCTCTCTCTCGGTCTTTTTTGAGACAGGGTCTCCCTGCAGCCTCAGCTGACCTGGAACTCGCTGTGTAGACCAGGCTGGCCTTGAGCTCACAGAGATCCACCTGCTTCTGCTTCCCGAGTGCAGGGATTAAAGGCTTGTGCCACCACGCCCAGCATAAATAAAATATTTTTAAAAATTTAAGATCACGTATTTATTTACTTACGTATTTGCTTATTGTTTATTTACTTATTTATTTATTTGTGTGTGTGCACGTGCATATCACTGTAGACTTGTGGAGGTCAAAAAATAACTTGCAAGAGTTAATTCTGTCTTTCTATCATGTAAGTCCAAGGGACTAAAGAAGCGGTCAGCTTTAAGGGCAAGCCGTTTACTCACTGAGCCATCTCACTGGTCCTCACAATTTTTCTTGAATGACTTTCATTTCTTACCATTTGTTTTGAATCTTGCAAGGTAGGTCTCAGTTTGTTTTATTTTTAGTTTTTGGTTTGTTTGTCTAATTGTGTTGCTATCGAATTGTTCTTGGCTTATCATTATATTTACCAAATATTAATTGCATGCATGC
>NW_008353049.1:0-274 GCF_000622305.1 Nannospalax galili
CAGACCTATAAAAGTTTATCAGACAGACTGTCCCAACTTTTGGGCATATTACCAACTTGAGGTATTTTGTCAGGACCTCTCTATTATGTCCTCCTTATAGAAAAAAAAAGGCATCACCTAAGGGTTATCAAATGTCTCTGAGTTTGGCATTACAAATACAACACAGTGTTAGCTTAAATAAGACTGGCTCGGAATGTTATGGAAAGTGAGTCAGGTGAAAAACCAAGACTTCACCCAGAAAGTTGGAAAGCTCATGACTTTTATTTAACACACA
>NW_008353050.1:0-219 GCF_000622305.1 Nannospalax galili
CTGACAGAGGTTTAACATCCAAAATATATAAAAAACTCAAAAAACAAAGAAGCAATCCGGGCGTGGTGGTGCACGCCTTTAATCCCAGCACTCGGGAGGCAGAGGCAGACAGACCTATGTGAGTTCAAGGCCAGCCTGGTCTACATAGTGAGTTCCAAGACAACTGGAGCTACAAGGAGAACCTGTCTCAAAAAGACCAAAAAAAAAAAAAAAAAAAAA
>NW_008353051.1:0-502 GCF_000622305.1 Nannospalax galili
ATGTTACTCAGTACCCTGCCACCAGGTCAGCAATGGTATACAGTTCTGGACATCAAAGACGCCTTCTTCAGCCTGCCACTAGCTCCCAGCAGTCAGCCCTACTTTGCCTTCGAATGGCATGATCCGGAGGCAGGAATCAGTGGCCAGCTGACCTGGACACAACTGCCTCAAGGGTTTAAAAATTCTCCAACCATATTTGATGAGGCCTTGCATGAAGATCTGGGTGAGTAGAGAGCCCAACACCCGACATAAGCCTGTTACAATATGTAGATGACTTATTGATCGCGGCACCAGACCAGAAGTCCTGCCTAGAGGGGACAGAGGACTTACTGCACATACTTGGGGACTTGTGATACCAGGCCTCAGCAAAAAAAGCTCAAATATGTCTGCAGGAAGTGACTTATCTAGGGTACATCCTCAAAGAGGGGCAGCGGTAGTTGACTAAGGCCCTCAAAGAGACTGTGCTAAAGACACCTGCACCGACCTCCAGAAAACAGGTGAG
>NW_008353052.1:0-425 GCF_000622305.1 Nannospalax galili
GATAGTGTTGGTACATTGGAGCACAGTGATGTCACAATGGAACATTGTGATTCATATTGTAACATTTTCATTACACATTCGAGCAATATTTTGGCTCCAAGGGTCCTGTGGTTCTTGATAAGTGTTCTGTTAGACAAAGTTCCGGTTGAACACCGATGACCACTACTCTATTGGCGCTTATCCCTTCCCCAATTACTCCTGGTTTTTGTAATTTGTATAACTTTCTCTTCTTTAAGTATTCTGATAACCCACTCTGATGATGGAATAGGAAACTAAACTGGGAATATCTCTTCCTTTAGCAGAACTATCATGTTATTGAAAAAAAACGAAAATAAAAAGATATACGAGTTCCACCTACAAATATGATGTCATTGGGATCTGCATTTGTGATTAATAATGAGGCTTCGTTTCCCACAAAAGGAAAA
>NW_008353053.1:0-287 GCF_000622305.1 Nannospalax galili
GGAAGTTTATAGCTCTAAGTGCCTACATCAAAAAATCGGGAAGCACACAAAAAAATGAACATTGCAACTCAACACACTTGAAAAGCAACAGCAAACGAAACACAAACCCAGCAGACAAGAAGAAATAACAAAAATCAGGGCAGAAATTAATGAAATTGAAACAAAGGAAACAATAAAAGAATCAATGAATCCAAGAGCTGGTTCTTTGAAAAGATAAGTAAGATTGGCAGATGGCGAGCCCAGTTAACCAAAAGAAAGAAAGAACACCTCCAAATCAACAAAATCAG
>NW_008353054.1:0-457 GCF_000622305.1 Nannospalax galili
CTTTGGTGCCTCTTCAGTAGATCAAAGTCCTTTGCTCATCACAAGTGTGTATGCTTCTCTTGTATTCTGTCATTGTGTAACTTGTTTTGGCACATGTTTGATGGGTAGTATCTGTAAGATTAGTACATTATGTCTCATCACTGTAAAGGCAAGGGAGATGGCTTCTTAGCAGTTTGTCCTACAGTGAACCAGGACCTGGCTTGCAAATTGGCTATGGACTCTTTGCCTGGCAATGCATGGGGGTTTGGAGATCTCTTCCACTTGCTACCTAGTTCTTGATCCGAGAAGACCTTGGTCACAGGGTATGCCCTAACACCCTGGCATCTCTCTATCCTCAGTCCTGAGTAGTCTAGGTCTTTTTGTTCTCTCTCGCGCGTTCTTTCTTTCTCTTTCTCTCTCTCTCTTGCTCTCTCTCTCTCTCTTTCTCTCTCTCTCTCTGTCTCTCCTCTCCCCTCTA
>NW_008353055.1:0-476 GCF_000622305.1 Nannospalax galili
GTGCATGTTTGCCATTTGTGTGTATGTGTGTATTGGTGTGTGTGTGTGTGTATACTTAGGCTCAAAAATTGCCTAAGTATATTTAATTTTTTTCTGTTGCTTTATATTGCTGTTATTATTGCACTTTTTCACTACTATTTTTATTTTCATTATGTCTTCTTTTATCATGCTTTTGGTAATAGTCTTTTAATACTTTATTTGAGAATGTCATACAATGTATTTTGCCTATATCTAGACTTCTCCCGCTCTCCAACACTGCCTATAACCCGACCCCACCTCATGTTCTCTATTATTATTTGTCGTTTATTTAAGTCTATTGAATCTATCTGTGTTTCTCAAATAAGTTTTGGTGTGAGTCTCTCCTTTGCAGTGTGGACAAGCTAACAGACATCACACGAATAAGGAAAACTGACCACCTCTCTCACCTTTGTTCAGTTGCTCATAGAACCTCATCAAGGACTCGGGCTTCCTGCTCA
>NW_008353056.1:0-561 GCF_000622305.1 Nannospalax galili
GGCTGGTTATAGACACAAGTTAATAAATGTCATTAATCATATAAATGGGTTTGAAGACAAAATCCACATTGTCATCAATACATGCAGAAAAGGCTTTCAACAAAATTCAACATGTGTTTATGTTCAAAGTCCTAGAGGGAATTGGACTGGAGAGAACATAACTCAAAATAATTAAAGCTATATACAACAAACCCACAACTAACATCATTCTAAATGGAGAAAAACCAAAAGCATTCCCATTGAAATCAGGAACCAGACAAGGCCATTCATGATCACAAGGCTGCCCACTATCTCCACTCCTTTTCAATATAGTGCTTGAGATGCTTCCTGTAGCAATAAGACAAGAGAATGAAATCAAAGGAGTGCTAATGTAAAAGAAGTTATCCCTATTTGCATATGATATATTATACATAAGAAATCCCAAAAATCCCACCTGAAAACTCCTGGAAATGATTATCACTTTTAACAAAGAGGCAGAGGTTATAAAATCAGTCTACAAAAATCAGTAGCATTTCTATATACCAATAACAAGCAGTTGGAGAAAGAATACAGGGAAATGCT
>NW_008353057.1:0-539 GCF_000622305.1 Nannospalax galili
AAACTTCCAGGACTGCATCTTATACATCCAATCGGTTTAAAATTATGTTGGTGCGCACGGTCTCCTTGAACCAACCAAAATGTATCTTGGGTATCTCTCCCCCCTTTTGTCTAAAACCTATAAAAGGCTCCACTCTCCCTTACTCTGGGCTCTCAGCATGGATCTGTTGTGTTGTTGAGGTCTGAGAGCCCGAGCTTAAGCCCGAATAAACCATAAACCTTTGCTTTTGCATTTTGGTGTGTTGGGTTCTCAGTGGTCTCTTTGGGGTCCAGTGGATTGGGTACAACAAACTCTATGGTCTTAAACACCCAAAAGGAAAGTGTAACCAAAGATTAAATTGATCAGTATATTTCTTTAAGAATCCGTGTGTAGAGCTAAAGGCTACATAGCAAGAAACAGTGAGAGACAGGAGATACTTTCCTTAGAGTTGTTGGTCAGGGTAGTACAAAAGACTCCCAAAATTGCTCAGGCTATTGTTAGAGCCCTTGATGGCCTCCTAGAACCTGAAGGATAGACCCTATTGTTGAAGACAGAATAAA
>NW_008353058.1:0-24744 GCF_000622305.1 Nannospalax galili
ACCCCCCCCCCCCCCCCGCAACAGGATGACTGTATACTAAGTGTTGAGGGAACACAGGAAATCAAGTCGGTAGAAGAGTCACACTACATAGGCAGGAAGAGATGATAAAGGTGTGCAAAGGGAATGTCTGCTCCGGTTAGATGAGGGGGTGAGGGGAGGGGCGGCACCACCCTCGCTCACCTTTATGTGCCCAGTGGGAGTAATAGGAGGAAATAGAGGGCGTGGGAAAGTGAGGGGCCGAAGATGCAGCCACAACGAATTCGATGGTTCTCTGTGGAAGCCGAGGGAGCAGAGGAAGTGGATAGAAGGTCCTAGATTTGGGGATTTGGGGAAAAGTAAGCTGATGTGGGGATTTGAACCAGTTCGAATCAGTTCTCTCTGGGATTCTTCTAGATCTCCATATGGAATGTCCTCTCCTTTCCAGGGTCCTTGGAAAATCTGATTACACTGGAAACTGGCTGCTGCTAGCGGGCAGGGGCAGGTTTGTAGCTGTAGCAACGGTGCCTTCCACGACTGTCCCACCCCATAACTGAAGTGAGCGTGTGAATAGCTGTGTATCTGTTGTTTAGTAAATAGCCACGATTTCTTTTGATCTCTTAGACTGGAGGTATTTTCTAAACTTTTGCAAAGTATTCACTCAGATCACACCCTCGATACATCAGCACTAGCCGTCTCCTACCCCATCCTCTCCGCACGCCAGTAAAGCTGTGTCAAGGGAAAGGCAAGCTTTTCAGTGAAAACAGATGAGAGGCGTTTGCAATCATTTCTGTCTGTTTGTGGGATGCCAACTTTTCTAGATGATAGTTGACAGTGCGAACAGCAAATCATGGAGCCGCCTCAGGATCCTGCTCAGAGTGTCTGATGGTGTTTGCTGTTAACGCATAGATTTAGGTTGCCCAAGATGCTTTGGCTCTGGGATCAGGGATTTAAACCATAAACGATGCAGTAATAAGGGGTAATAGAATTAAGGATCAGTTTAGAAATGATCTAAATCCTAGACCGAGCCTTACACACAAGGAAGCTAACATTCGGTCTAACTCGGTGCCCAAGTTAGCACAATGAGCAAGATAGGTTCATACCTAGCCCACCTGATGTGCTCGTGGACTGACCTGGGTCTGCCTCAGGTGTGGACACAATGCTCGTTCCTCACGTGCTTCTAGGTCGCTCTTTCTTTTGATTTTGTAAGATATGCAGCGGCAGTGATGGGTCAAGTGAGTCTCTGGATTGCTCCTCCAATGATTAAGTTACAGGAGAATGGGAGAGAGATTCCTAGACTGGAGTTTTCTGCAGCCCAGATGGCGTCTCCATACCGCCCCTTCATGGCGGAACCTAGGTCTCTCCCTTTTGTGGTATACTCACGGGGCATCTGCCATCAAGGGCCCATCCGGCCTTCCTTTGGAGCTGACCATGTATTGTGTGCCTTGAATGGCTAGTTAACCCTCTTGACTCATCAACCCCATCCCTTTCCACCCTGAGGCAGCTCCCCCAGCTTCCCCAGCCCCAGGGACCTTGTGGTCTCACGTTGATGTTCCCTGGGAATGGTTGGGTCACCAGACTGTCCTCCCAGCCGGTTCCCTCTCCTTTCGAGTGCGTGCGGTGCAAACTTACCTGAAACCCGTTCCTTTCCCTCACCTCACCTTTCTCATGGGAAGAGCATGCTCCCCACTTCACAGAGGATCTGTTGATCATACGAACCCTCATCTTCCGGCCACCCCAGGCCTGCCTTCTGCTGTTGGTGCTCACTCTCTCTGTCCTTGGGGAAGAGACATTTCTACCTTCCCTCTCCCACTTGTATTGATTTTGGTCTCCCCTATCATTTCTTCTCTACCTGCCTGCATCCTCATTTGTACCCTCTCCATGAAGTGCCTCTGTCCAGACCCCAGGCCTACTGTCTGACCTGCTCTTGCCCACTTAAAGTAGCCCGCTGCTTGACTGTGAGATTTAGTTTACTAGCTAACAGATCCTCCCTCACTTAGAATGTGGCACCTCAACTATAAGCCAATGCTGTGGCTCTCCAACAGTTAGTTCCTTATGGGCAGTCTATTCTCCTGTTAGTCTCCAGGAGAGTTCTCGGGCTCCTCTGACAGCCTGTCTCCCACACGTCTCAGTGGCCGATAGTGACTATCGATGGCGAAGGGGGTGAAAGGGGAGCTGTCATCCTTGGCAGGTTCGCTCTGACTTCAGTCCATGTCTGTAGAAACCCACTGTGAAAGCAAGAGGATCTTTACAACAAGCCTTCTAAATCTGAGTGTTGACGTCAGCTGCCTTTGCATATTTTATCTCTTGCTGTGTTTGTTTTCTAGCTAGAAAGTAAAATATTCCTTTCCTTACATTGGATTGTAAACCACCCTGTGTTTGTGTGTATGTGTGTGCACATGCGTGTGTGTGTGTGTGTGTGTGTGTGTGTGTGTGTTAGAGTGGTCATCCAAGCTGTAAAAAGCATTTTCACTTACATTTAGTCTGTTTGGCCAAAATATGAATTATTAAAATAGAGGTGTTACAGCCTCAGGCTTGTGCCCTACGGGGAAGAAAATTTGGGCAAGATCATAGTATGACTCACAGGAGTCTGAGGGGAAGGAACCTGAGCACACACTACAGGGGTCTCTATAAACCAGCTGATCACGCTCTTGCTGACACTCGAGAATAGGGTCTAGAAAGCGGCCTGCACAGTAGTCAGGCCTGAGGGCCTTTTACAAATGCAGGCAGTGGGCTATTCTGACACGGACCATGAATTAATTATTCAGAAGGTATTTTGGAAGTTCTCCTGGGAATAGAGGTCCCATTTCTCCTGGGGAAAGCTATGCTGAAAGAAAAAGGCCCAAACACTTCTTCAGACTTGGCAGCTAAGGATTTCTTTCCTGTCTAACCACAGCAAAGCAACAGAGCCCACAAGCCTTAGGTGGACGCCATCAGTGTGTCACCTGGAGTCTCATCATAAACCCACTACATGCATTTCCATGCCAGTCGCTTAAAAGTGGGTTAAGAATATGAAGCGGGGGATGGAGAGATGGCTCAGCAGTTAAGAGCACTGGCTACTCTAGCAGAGGACCTGGGTTTGATTCCCAGCACCTACATGGCTGATCACAGGTCTCTGTAACTCCAGTTTCGGGGGATCTGATGCCTCCTTCTGGTCTCTGTAGTCACCAGGCACATGATGCACACATACAATGCAGACAAGACACTATTACACATAAAAATAAAAATATGTGGTGGCGCACGCCTTTAGTCCCAGCACTCGGGAGGCAGAGGCAGATGGATCTCTGTGAGATCAAGGCCAGCCTGGTCTCTATAGAGAGTTCCAGGTCAGCTGGGGCTACAAGGAGATCCTGTCTCAAAAAGACCAATAAATAAATAAATAAATAAATAAATTAATTAATTAAAAAAAATGTGTCTTTAAGAAAGGATAGAAAATGGTCAGAAGTGTCCATGCTCATGAAGTTCCCAATATTGCCAATTCTACTTCCTTGTTTGGTCATATTTGTAAGTTATGTATTGATCAGGAGTTAAGTTTACAAATATAAGCATTATCAGATACTTAGTTTGAAAAAAAGTCAGATCATTCTCTTCATTTGGAATTAAAGTGAGTAGACCTCTTCTCTCTCTCTCTCTCTCTCTCTCTCTCTCTCTCTCTCTCTCAGACATGGTTTCTCTGTTGCTCCAGCTGGCCCAGAACTCACTATGTAGACCAGGCTGGCCTGGATCACACAGAGTACTAAGATTAAAGGTGCGCACCACTGTACCTGGTCAGATTTCTCTCTTTTTATTGAAAGTTAACCACTGATTCCAATATCTGCTTGCAAATTTTTATTGTGTCTTTAAACACAAATACATTGCCATCAACCACACTTTTATAATTTTAATTTTCCCTTCAATGGCCTTGTTTTTCTGTCCTGCTCAGTAAGCCCTTAGTTTCATCCTCCTTTAAGCAGCCCAGTTTTCTTCACGGCAGAGTAAGGGGCAGGGGGTGGATTCAGCTGGCTCAGTGAGGGAGGCACCAGGATCACCTTTGGGTTTCCTGTCTAATCTCACCGCACTGTGTAAATATTTGAACCCTTCCCATTTTCCCTTTGTTATTTACTACCAAAAATAGTCAACTCAACCTACACTCCGATGCGTTGTGAAGTGGTCTATTGTGAATGCCTCTGCAGATAGGAAACTCAATGCGTTACAGACAACAGCACATTAATTTTCAACATATTTATTTTTCTTTTGCTAAAAACCCCAAACCTGTTGCCTTCCGTTGGTTCTGCCAAGTACCTACAAAACATGCTTAATATTTTTCTAGAAATTTTATCCCCCCTCCCACCCCTCTCTCCTACATTGAACTATCTCAACTTCTGGTTTTCAGTCTTAACCTGTGGAATGTTTTCGTCTGGGCAGAAAGGGGCTATGTTCCCGTTACAACCCAGTACTCAGGACTGAGCATAGTCCATTAAACAGTCAGCCAGGACTAGCTTCCCAGCTCATGTTGGTATTCTTCTTTAAAAACATTTTAATTGGTTTTTGTGTATTTCATACAGAACATCTTAATCATCTTTATACCCCCTTCCCCATTGGCCCCCTCCCAACCCCTCAACTGGAATTCATACATTCTGTCATTTGTCCAAGGCCTATCACGTCAAGTTAGTGTCCCCAGGCGTCCCTCAGTGCAAGTTCATCCACCGGGTCTAGTCAGCCTATCCAGAATCCCCCCTTTGAGAATATCAGCTCTTCCTCACCCAGCAGTAATCAGCTCCAATAGCTCTTCTGCTAAGATTGGGGCAGCTGCCCATTTCTACAGTTCTGTGCTGGGTTAAGACTGTGTTACTTGATTTCCCATTTGAGTCGTATTTTGTCTCCCAGGTGATAGACAATGTAGTGGGTGACTGTGTGCTAGGAGTATGTATAAGTGATGTTATAACATAAACAGACTGTGTGTGCGTGGGTGTGTGTGGGGGGGGGTGGGGAAGAAAGGTTAATCATGAAGCCC
Organism: Nannospalax galili; assembly: GCF_000622305.1. Classification (NCBI taxonomy): domain Eukaryota; kingdom Metazoa; phylum Chordata; class Mammalia; order Rodentia; family Spalacidae; genus Nannospalax; species Nannospalax galili. Next base: position 4,970 of record NW_008353058.1, read on the forward strand.
AGTAAACACCAATCAACTTAGAGGAGCACAGGCTGTGTGACACACATAGTGGGAAGACGTCTGCTTGCTGGAGGGTTGGGGAAGACCTCCCAGAGGAGGTGATTTTAAAGCTGGACCTAAAGGAAATTAGGGGGATGAGAGAGGGAGCCAGCTGGAGTGGCCGGGAGACACACAGTGAACAAGGAAGGGTACATTTAAAGGCCTGGATGTGGAAAAGGGACCCAGATGGAACTCAGCCTGGCTGAAGATTAGGCTCAAAGTAGAAGACAGAGGTGAGGTTGCAGCAGTAGGTGGTAGTGCTGATCATACGACACACATTAAAAAAAATTACTGTGTGTGCATGCGTGCCCCCCATCAGAGGACAACTTACGGGAGTTGGTTCTCTCCTTCAATCATGTGGGTCTCAGGAACTGAACTCAGGTTGTCAGGCTTTGTGGCAAGTACCTATACCTGCTAAAACGTCTTGCTGACCCCCAACATATGTTTGAGCAACTACTATGTGCTAGGTACAGCTCTGAGCACTGGGCTTATGTCGGTTAACACAACAGAGCAGATGAAACAGAAACGAAACAAAGCAAGACATCCCTCTGCTCTCATGGAATCAACTGCTGTTGGGTGTGTCGGAGTTCCAGTGCCATGCTAAAGAAATGCGAGCTTAAGGGTGGGAGGAGGGTTCAACAGCTTAGTAATGTGATTAGAAGCATGCTGCTTAAAGGTGGGCATAAAATTTCACCCAGTGAGGGCACTTGTGAGAGTGAAAGAGACTTTATCAATAACCATTCTGGAGTCAGACATGTTGGTGAACACCTTTAATCGCAGCACTGGGGAGCTAGAGGCAGATAGAGCTCTGTGAGATTAAGGCTGTCCTAGTCTACACAGTGAGTTCCAGGCCAGCTGGGGCTACAAGGAGACCCTGTCTCAAAAACACAAATACCCCAAGTGTTATTTTGGTTAACAAACATAAGCTGGGTAAAGTTGGAGAGGAGGATATTCCTGAAATGTGGAGGACAGTCCTGAGACCCTGGAGGCAGAGACTGGCCATTGCAGGAACCCAGGTAAAATAGCCAGACTGGCACCAGGATGTGCAAGGGACTGGAGGAGTCCTAGTAGCACTTACAAGGAGAGACTGTTGTCTAACTAGATAGGCAAGGGACACTTAGTGCAGGATGCGCAAGACCCTTCTATCAGGCCAATGATGTCACAGAATCCAGTAACTGCCAATGGGCCTAGCTTTCCCACTGGGCTTTCATCCTGTACACACCAGCTGAACCCACATTCTTGATAAAAGTCTAGATAGATGTATGCAACATGAACAGTATGAACTGTTCATCCAGTAAACATGGGTAAACAACCGTAGGAGTGGTTAGCCGAACACGACTTATTCGCAGTGGACGGCCTCCACCCCGGGGTTACTTCCTTTCAAATGCTGCTTTACCGTTAATGCAATTTAACGAGCGTGCCATGCACTAAAGAATGTTTTCCTAGACAGGTGAAGGAGAGAACAACTCATCTTAAGTACTGAGTTTGTTCTTTTAGTGATTGACTTGCTCCAAATATCAATAGCAATTGTCTTTTCTGTTTTCGGTGATTTAAAGCAGTAGTATTCTCTATGACCCCGCAGCATCGCCTCACCTGGTCTGGTATGTGACTTTTGTTTCTAAGCCAGTCTGTTCCGTTCCACTTTGGCCACACAGCATGTGATGCTGCCTTTGTCATTTGTAGGACGGGGCCCCAGAGTTTCTGAAACGTTTGCCATTTGTCAAGAGGAGATCTAGTAAAATACGGCGAGACCTTGGACCGAGCATCTCAAATCACGACTTTGTGCAGTTGCCTGTCCCCCGGGGAGGGGCTTTACTTTTACTCCATAGAGAGAGATTTTGTTCCTCTTTGCCATCGGTTTGCATCTTATAAAGGTAGGAGGCACTATTGGTCTGACGCTTTTTTCATAAAACTGGTTGCTGAATGCTATAATCACAAAATTCTATTTAGAGGCATAATTACTAGATGGGCACCCAAATAATGACTGAGTTTGATCCCTGCGAACCGGAACTGCTGTTCCGGCTGTAGCCATTAGCAGAATTCTTCAGTGTCTTTGATTGCACAGCCTGGAGGTATAGCTATAAATAACATATATCCATTGATTAGTGAGGAAACCAGTGACTCTTAGTGCTGACGAAATGCAAAACGGAATCTTCTACGTCACTAGAAGCCATGGAGGGGTGAGTGGGTCTCTCAAGGCTCAACTGTACATTACTCTTATCAAGGCCATCAAAGTGAAAAAAGTAAGTGGTTAGAGGTCTGCTTGGGGTTTGTGTTTTCCGGATTTACTGGCATTCAAAGGCTGGGAAGGTTTTAGTGTTGGCAGGACCTGCCACATTCTTTGTTTCCTTTTGCATGACTTGGTCCCCTTTCCTGTATAAGAGGAAGAGGAGAGACTCATCGGGACTCCTGCCTGTAGTTTCAGTTGATTCCTGAATGTGTAAAACTTAATCAACGAATCTTGTTTAAATTCATTCTACTTGATTTCTTTTGAGTGAATCTAGTTGATAGCTTAACTATTAATACTTAGATGTGTGTGTGTGTGTGGGATGTATGAGAGAACTCTTAGAAGCGTGATTATTAGCTAAGCCCTAAAACAGTCTTGTTTTTTATGACCCCAAAGCAAGACTTATGAGCAATGACTTCTATCCTTAAGGAATTTATATGGATCTTTAGAGAGATATAATTTGCATATATAAAAATTTACCTGAAAGCTTTTTTCTAAGATATATAAAATGTACCTATAAGGACTATTCTTTGTGTTTAAGTATTAAAATGACAGTGTGAACATTGGTGCTGTTACCTTTAGTGGAGGGGAGGATCATGATGGTTGAAATAGGTGAAGGAAGTTTCATAACAAAGGTAGGATTGACTGTGTTGCTGTTTTCTGTGGGTTGAGCCGATAGAGTCGGGAACAGGCAGAAGGGTGCTTCAAATGTGAAGAGTCCACAAGGTACAGCTCAGGGTCAGAGACGTAGCTTTGAGCACCGTGTGAACGTCCTTTAGGCAAGTCACTGGCCTGTTCCAAGGGCCGTCTCCTCATCTGCAGGAGGAAACTGATCTCTCCCGCCTGCCGCCCAGCTCCCTTTACCTCTCCGTTGTTTACCTTTCCACAGAGGTTTACTGAGTCCTCACTTCAGGTCTAACGTCCGACTCTGCCATCGGATACAGAGTGCATCCTTATGTGGAGACGGACTTGCCATACACAAGGATGCACTTGCTCTTGAGGGAGGCCAGATCGAGGAGGAGTGGCTAACAGGCTGGCAGGAAGGCAGGGGAATCTTGATATGCAAATTGAAATTATAACTACTTAATGATTAGTAACTGTTTATTAGTTTCACATTTTCATTTACTTTTGCTAGGTCCTCTGTGAGTCCTTAACATTTCTGTAAATAATTCTCTGCTGGCAGCCAAGGTGTGGAACGTGTAACAGTATGGATTTAGTGCATTTGCTGTAGTGGTTTTTAAAAAAATATTTATTATTTTTATTTTATGTGTATGTGTATATTGCCTGCATGTAGGTAAGTGCACCCGTGTCGTGCAATGCCTGAGGAGGACAGAAGAGGCTGTTGGATCCCCTGGAACTGGAGTTATAGACAGTTGTTAGCTGCCATGTGGGTGCTGGGATTCAAACCTGAGTCTTCTGCAAGAACAACCAGTTCTGAGCCATCTCTCCATCCCCCGCTATAGTGTTTGTAAGAAGTGCCAGTCCTTCAAGTCCAGGGCCAGAGCAGTGAACTCTGACACAGTTTTTTTTTTCTTTAACCAGAGTAAAATTTATAGTGGTGCAACTACAAAAAGTCATATTTTGATTTTAGAGACTAGAGACAACATTGAAGAATGACAAGAACTCAGGGACGCAGGAATTATTAATCTATATCATTTCTTTACATTGGACAGAAAGTTGCCAATGCGACATCAAAGTGGAAAGGAGGCTACTGGGGAGCGGTGAGAGGGTGCAGAGGAGGAGGGTGGTGGGCGATGAGAAAAGGCTTGCAGGAGTTCCAAAATAATGTTTGGAAATGCCGTAATGAAATCTAATACTTTGTATGCTCATTTAAAGTAAAAGTCCTGAGAAAGCGACTTAAAACTGCCTAAGAAATAATATTGCATATGTCTGTGTCAGGCATGGCCGTACACACTTGCAATCTTAGCCTTGTAGAGGATTGTGTGTTTAGGGCTACCCTAGGCTACACAGTGAGTCCCTGTCTCTAAAAAGCAAAAACGATAACAAAGCACTCCATAAACAACACACGAAACAAACTAAAACCACATAAGAAGCAGTACCCGTCTTAGCCTAATATTCAGTTTATTACAGGGGCATATATAAAGGGCCAAATGGGACTAAAGTATCTTGGGAACTGTGCTGGGTATTGTGCATACAAAGACCACTCATCCCAACCAGCAACAGGCATACATAAGCACCAACTATAGCCAAAATAGGGAGGGAGAGAAGGGAGAGAGTATCAACGTTGTCCACGGAATCATCCCAGAGGAGTTCTACTGCTATTAAGAATATTAGACATTTTCTAGATAAATAATGAAGGATCTTCCAGGCTAAGCCTTGGCACAGAAGAGTGAGTGCTAAGCTTTAGGAGATGCTTCGTTTAATTTGGCTGGAATACAGGGTGCAAACTATTGGGAATGGGAGTTGGCAGGGTAGGTTGAAGCCAAGTTGCGAAGGATCGAACCCCTAGGGTGTTTGGAGGTTGTGTAGAGAGCTGACATCAATCCTTTATAGCATGCCCTTTCCTTGACATTGATTATGAACAATTTTTTTTTTAATTAAAAAAAAAAATTTTATGTGTATGAGTGTATTGCCTGCATGTATGTGAATGCACCCGTGTCGTGCAATGCCGCAGAGGTCAGAAGAGGACTCCGGATTCCCCTGGAACCGAAGTTAAGGATGGTTCGTAGCCGCCATGTGGGTGCTGGGAATCGAACCCGGGTCCTCTGCAAGAGTAGTCAGTGCTCTTAACTGCTGAGCCATCTCTCCAGCACCAAACAATTTTTAAATATATAGTCAACTTTAAGAATTATATAATGAACACTTACATGATTGCACTGCACTGTTAACGTTTTGTTATACTTGTTTAATCACCTGTCTACCCAACCCTTTACAATCCATGAAACCATTTCATTGATTATACACTTCAAAACAATTGCAGGCTTTAGTACATTCCTTTCTAAGTACTTCAGCATGAGCATTCTTCAAGATATTTTGTGTAAAAGCCAGGTGTGGTGGCGCACACCTTTGATCCCAGCACTCTGGAGGCAGAGATAGGCAGATATCTGTGAGTTTAGGGCCAGCCTGGTCTACACAGTGAGTTCCAGCTAGAGCTACAGAGAGACCCAAATCTCAAAAAAAAAAAAAAATTGGTGTAAAATAATAATTATTATACGTTTAAAGTATGAGAATAGGATAGTTTTATATTTAAGAAATAAGGGCTGGAGAGATGGCTTAGTGGTTAAAAGTGCTTACTGCTTTTCCAGAGGACTCGAATTCAGTTCCAAGCACCCATGTCAGGCAGCTCACAACTGCCTGTAACTCCAGCTTCAGGGGATCTGACCCCACCTTCTGGTGTCTGCAGGCACCCACACACCTGTGACATGTGACTCATACACATAAATGAATCTTTAACGTATGTAAGAACTATCACAGTATAGCTTTGCCGTACGGAAGGATGCACTGAGAATAAGACCCAAAGGACTGGAAACAGAAGCTTTTGCCTTGGATACAGGTGATTGGGATTAGATTAAACCCTAAAGACTCTCCACAGCCAGGGAAGTAATCACAAAGCAGACAGACAACCTACAGGAAGGAGGAGACTACCTGTAAATCTATACATCTGGTAGGGAGTTATTGATGAGACTGTGTAATCAGCTCAACTTACTGATCTACTTAAAAATAGGTCATAGAGGGGCCTGGGAGAAATCCCAGCACTTGGAAGGCCTCTGAGACAAGGGATCCCTGGAGCAGGCTGGCTGGCGGTATGGATGAGCTCTGGGTTCACCTGGGAGGCTCTGTGTCAAGGAATAAGGTGGCCCGCGATCAAGGAAGACGCCCATTGTCGGCTGCTGCCTTCTTCACATGTGTGTGCCCCCAAACATGCAAACACATACACACATATGCATGTCATGCATATGGACATGTGGGAAATAAATAATAAAATACATAAGAATGTGGAGCTGGAGAGATGGTTTGGCAGTTAAGAGCACTGGCTGCTCTTGCAGAGGACCTGGGTTTGATTCTCAGCACCCACATGGTGGCTATCAGTCATCCGCAACTCCAGTTCCAATGGATCCGATTCTCTCTCTGACCTCTTCGGGCATTGCAGGATGTGGATGCACTTACATACATGCAGGTAGTATACTTACATACATAAAAGATGAAAATAATACATAAAATACTAAAAAAAATGTGTAGTATATCAAAATAAACATTTCTCTAAGTAAGACATAAAAATGGCCAACATATGTGTGGAAAGCTTTTTAATATCACAAATCATTAGAGAAATGTAAATTTAAATCAATGATAATCACTTCCCTCCAGTTCGAAGGTGGAGGGTGGGTATAGACAGGTTTCTTTAGATCAGTGCATGCTATCTGTATAGAATGAAAGATCACATGAATTCTGTTAATATACGCCATTGACACATGGGAATCCAAAACAAAACTGTAAAGTGCTGGCAAGGGTACGGAGAAAGGAAACCCTTGTACATTGCTGGGAGAAATGTAAACTGCTACGGTCAGTGCCGAAAACATTATGGAAATTCACCCCCAAATTAAAACTAGACCTTCAATCTGATGCTGCAGTCCCACGACTGGGCATATATCCAAAGGAAATCAATTCAGTTTGTTGGAGAGACATCCACAGTCCCATGTTTATCGTAACACTATTTGCAATAATCAAGACATGGAAACAATATAGTATTTGTCATTGATGAATAAGTAAAGAAGTGGGACATGCACACACTAGAGTACTCTCCAGGCACAGAAAGAATACGATCCCCTAATTCATGACAGCCCAGGGAGAACCAGAGGCCAGCGGGTTAAATGAGACAAGTCAGGCTCAGATAGACAAGCACTGTATGATCTCGCTCACGTGTAGAATCTACAAAAGTGGATCTCAGAAGGTGAGAGTGGCTACGAGAGGCTGAGGGAAGAGAAGGGGAGGAAGCTAACGACTGGGGGTCGAGACATAGTTACATCCAAGAAAGAGGAAACAATGAATCTTTGAGGAGGTAGAGATGTTACCCTGATTTGAACATTATCCAATGAATATACATATAAAGTATTACATGGTGCCCCAAAATATGAATAATTTTATGTTAACAGTTTAAACAATATCATAGTGTGGTGGGTCAGTTAGAAGGAGACAAATTAGAAACCTATGTAATAAGTTGAAATGAGATGTAGATAAGAGTGTGTGGGCTCCTGCCGCAGGAAGAAAAAGGCACCAATCCACTGAAGGAATAATCCCGGGGTGGGGGCGTGGGGGGAGTCAGTGGATCATTCGGGTAGATGGGCTGGACAGGGGAGTAGTGAAAATCAATCTCAAAGTTTTCTGCCCTGCGCAACTGGGTGTTTGCTGATGGGATACGTAATACAGAGAGGGAAAGAGGTTTGGGAGAAGAGCAGAAGTGCTAAGTTCGGTTCTGAAAGTTAGTGTTCGAGGTGCCTGTAAAATATTTCAGGTGGATATTTCCAGAGGGCGTTTGGAAATGCCCTCTGGTATTTTGGGGAAATAGCAAGTCTGAGTTTGTAGGTATGGCATGTGTCATGCCAGGGAAACTGACGTACTCACTCAAAGAGAGCATTTGGAAAGCGCAGGGGAAAGGAGATAGAGGAATAATTAATTCTAAGGAAAAAGTGTTGAACTTACAATAAGGGAGGCATAAAGGAAAATTCAGAGGGCTAGAGAAGAGACCAGGTTTCAGATGTGTGTGTGTGTGTGTGTGTGTGTGTGTGTGTGTGTGTTGGGGAGTTGTTTACAGGCCACAGTCAGAGGTGGAAGGGGGTGGGGGAGATGTCAGGGAAGGGGAATCTACTAAACACACTTTGTTCAAAAATGTCATAATGGTACCTAATACCTTATATGCCTATTAAAAATTAAAAGTAGATAGGCAAGGTTTTAATGTCTGCTGTTGTAATTATATGTTTGTGTTTATAGGCTCATTGAATCCTTGTAACAACCCTGTTTTATAGATTAGGCAAGACGGGAACCCAGAGACAGAAATGTCAAGTAATTTGATGAAAGTCTCCCAATTAATAGTAAGCGGGAAAGGTAATTTCAAACTGAAGTCATTCATACTTGTCTTACGGTGGCAAGGAAAAGCGGAGTCAGCAGGTCACAGTCTTCAGAGATCTGACCCTAACCTACCTTTCAACGTATCTTTGTGTGTGTATGTTTTGAGAGAGTCCAGGCTGGTCTGGAACTCACTGTGTGGGACTTGCAAGTGTTGACCAAGCCTGGCTTAACTCTATGTTCAGTAACTCAGGACTGTTCAATTAAAAATGCCTCAAGTTGGGCCGGGTGTGGTGGCGCACGCCTTTAATCCCAGCACTTGGGAGGCAGAGGCAGGAGGATCTCTGTGAGTTTGAGGCCAGCCTGGTCTACATAGTGAGTTCCAGGACAGCTGGGGCTACAGGGAGACCCTGTCTCAAAAAGACCAAAAAAAAAACAAAAAAAGAAGCCCCATGTCTTCTACACAAGCTCGAACTTACCAGGGCTTTCCCCATGAGAGGCTCTGTGGGAAACAGATGTTTGCCCTGCTCAAAGACTGTGAGAAATGCTTCCGATTCTACTCGCTTGCAATTCGTCATTTATTACATAGGTCTTCAAAAAGATTGGGAAGCCCGCGGTATAGAATCTGCTCAACTGTAGCTGGCGCTTTCCAAATCTATTTGAACAAGTTTGACCTTGAGGACTCTACTTTTGTCTATAAATATCTAAAATTTCCTTTAGGATGAGGGTTCTGAAACATTTCAAGTGAACCTGGACTTTATGCTCCTTAGTGAAGGTTAACAAGGTGCACAGGTGTTTCCGCATCTTACTCCTGACGGTCACAAACACTTCTCGGACAGCTCGTTGCTGCTCTGTAATCCTCTGTGGCTGGACTTTATCTGTTTCCTTTGAGTTCTGTGCAGGACCTAGTGCAATGCTTTTCATGTAGAAATTGTTCAGTTAGTGTCTACTGAATGAGTAAAATGTGCAAAACACAAAGGAAAATAGTATTTTTCTTTGAAATTAAACTAAGTGATATGAATGGAACTTGCCTGGTTCAGAATGTGGATGAAAATTTAGATTCAAACCAGGACGGTACCTGAGACTTAAGAGACTCTAAGGTTTTTTTTTTTTTTTTTTTTTTTTTTTTTTTTTTAAAAAAAAAAAAAAAAAAAAAAAAAAAAAGAGGACGATAGGTGCCCGCGGAGGACAGAAGAGGCTGTCGGATCCCCTGGAACTGGAGTTATGGACAGTTAGCTGCCATGTGGGTGCTGGGATTCGAACCCAGGTCTTCTGCAAGAACAACCAGTGTTCTTAACCACTGAGCCATCCCTCCAGCCCTGAGACTCTCTGTTTTTAGTTTTTGCTTTTAGTTAGTAGTTCACGTGCCTGGGGTTCAGCTGAGAAGGAATGTGAAGATGGAAACATATTTCTGTGTTGACTGCGTTATACCGCTAGGTCTTGGAACATAACTTTATCTGAGTAGCTCTTCTTGTCTTATAATTTGAAGTTAGACTTGGATTTTGTACATGCCTAGACCTTCTGAACCTTTATTTCTGGTTTGATGCAGTAAGTTCTCTTGCTTAGTCTGGTCTAATATTGGCAGCAGTCTTCCTAGTTGTTTTAGTTCATTTAGGAGACCCATGTGGGATTTAGTCTTCTATGATGTTGCATCTGATTGCTCGTCCTTGGAACGTGGAACACATTGAGCTCCATGTACCCTGTTTTCTCCACAGAGGTGGAGCAGAGCCTTCTTTGGCTTCCTCCTATACTGGTCTCTAGGTCATGTGAGTCGGTTCCTAAAGCCCATAGAAATCGTGTGTGTGTGTGTGTGTGTGTGTGTGTGCATAAGAGAAAGAGAGAGAGAGAGAGGGAGAGAGAGAGAGAGGGAGAGACGCCTGAGTAGTGCCGAGGGAGCTAGGCCAGACACCAGTGCAAGCAGTCAGGAGAGCATGGTGGCCTTTAGAAAAGCCCCTGAGCTTCTCTATAAAAATGGCTACTTCCAAGTTGCACATCTGGTCAGGTACAGAGGACATACATTTGGGAGATGCCCTGTACTTGGTGACACATCTGCAGTTGAATCTCTCCAACTAAGGCTTATGGGACATAGCAGAATAAGGGTTAGAGAGAGGGCTAATGCACCCCTCAACTCTCCCCAGTGAGGTGTCCGTGTACATCGGAGTGTGTTACACACAGAAGGCTTCAACTGGCCAAGTTTGGGAGAATGAGAGACCGTGGAGTGTAGGATGGGACTCCTGTATGGAACCTCACCCACCCGTGGCTCAGGGACCACTGCAGAGGAGGGGGCAGAAAGATTGTAAGAGTCAGGGCTGGTTCATGGACACAGGGAGGCCGTTGGAGGCTTGCTCAGTGGCATGGAGCATGCGACCCATATCAACTCAATTCAACAAGGGCCCAAAGGGGAGGTGAGAAATAGGAGGCGGGTCAGCACTAGATTGACAACTATTTGAGACTGGTTGCTGCTGGGTGAGGGAGAGTATGACTTACGTACGACCCCTGGATGGGCTGACTAGACTCCAGTGGACACATTTACACTGAACGACATTTGGGTACAAACACCTGAATGAATAGAACTCAGCACGTATGGCAGCGTGCATAGGGTTTGGTGGGGGTGGGGGAGGCACAGATGGGGGAGGGGGTCTGGATGTGAGTGGGTGGGAACTGTTGTATGAAATTAGAAAAGCTCAATCCAAAAAAAAGAACGACTGCTCCCTCCCATACAGAGGGAGCCGTGTATGTCCAGTTTTGTCTGCTTATTAGCTGAATATTTTACATCCGGAGCAGAACATTGGAGCCTAATCATAATTATTGTTTTAGAATGAGCCTGAAGTTTGTTTTTTTTTGTTTTTTTTTACGGAGAAGGCCAACCCCACTTGGAGCAGATTTTCTTGTTTTCAGAATCTCTTCAATGTCATGAATATAAAGTTACTTGAATTTGCATCTATTGAAATTATGCTGATGGTATATTGATAATCATAGAAGTAACAGGCATATCAGACATTTGAATTCAAAGTTCTAAATTTATTATATTATGTCACTTACAGGGTTGGAGATGTAGCTCAATTGGAGGAGTACTTGCCTTGCAGGCACCAAGTCCTGGATTTCATCTCCAGCCCTACGTAAAACCAGGCGCAGTGGAGCCGTGATGTAATTCCAGCACCCGAGAGGTGAAGGCAGGAGGATCAGAAATTCAAGATCATCTTCTCCTACATAATGAGCATTAGGGTAGCCTGGGCTATAATGAGAACCTGTCTCGATAGTTAAATAAATAGACATATAAATAAATAGCACTTAGGAGAGAACGTCCTGAGAGTCAGATTTAATTTTGTATTAACAGATAATCTTTGTGTCGTTGAGAATTCTATCATTTTCCACAGTGACATGATGGTAGGCAATTAAAATGGAAATATCCTGCCTGGTCTGGAAAAATGTTATTGTCATATAAAGAGAAACTCACATTTGGTATCATTCTAATAATGCTGAAGTATTTGGAACACATACTCGATTTTTCTAGAATGAACAGCTCATATGATGTCATCATAATGGAAGCATTGGAAGAGAAGATAGTGTACTTTCAGATGAATGTGGGGGCATGCTGCTGGCGTTCCCTGAACATTCAGTAATAAACAAAGGAGTGAAGTTTCCATCCCTGTCCCCTCCCCCATGAAGTAGCTCCCCGCATTCAGTGCTGTCTTTGAAGTCAGTATATGATCTTTGCTTTAATCCATTTTTAAAGCTTCCTTTGAAGTCAGTGGGAGCTCATGCCTGGAGGAGAGGAAGGTGCAGAGGATTGGTGCCTGCTGGGGAGGAGGGGCTGGCTTAACCATCACCAGAAAGCAGTGTTTATTGATGGTCTCCACGTGCTGATCCAGCAAGCTCCACACAGGGTCACTCTGAAACTGGTCCATTTTGTTCCTGTTCTAATCAAGCTTTTAAAATGACCAAACCCAGGAGCTTTGTTTTAGGAAGGATTTTTCTGTTGTCGTTTCACATGGTTGGGGGAGGGAGTATTTACAAATAGAAACTATTTTATCTAGATACACATGTTTCACTTAACTCAAATTTCCAGATAATCAAAACTGATAATTCTCCTGTTTGAAATTACAGATTAATCAGCATTTTCTCAGTCTTATTAAATACCTTGGAACAAGTAGGAGGTTCGTTGTTTTTCGTTGATTGGTCTTGGCTTTTGTACTGTCCTGACAACACGGCTCTGTTTCCACTCGGCACCCTGGTTTTGTAGAGTGGCCTGAAGAAGAGCCAGTACAGCTGTAGTTTGCCTTCAGGGCAAAGTGCAAGACTGCTTCCCCCTTCACTTTCTTCTGCACCCCTCACAGCCCTCTTGTAAACGGCTGTGTGGGTCACATGTGTCTGTAACCTTGGTGCAGGCGCTGGAGACAGATGTGTCCCTGGGGCGTGCTGACCGCTGCCCATCAGGCTGAATCAGCTCCAGAGCCAGAGAGAGACTCTGTCTCAAAATATAAGCTTCCGGGCCGTTGGGGACGGCATCCCTACTTTGACGCCTGGCCTTCACATGCACCCCCACAGGTGAGCACACGGGCATACATGCATATACCCCCCCCCACACACAAAAGAGCCTCTTGTTTGTCTCAGCTGACATCTAAAGCCTTTTAATAATCTCGTTTCCCTAGCCCGCTTTTCATCCCAAGAATCTATTCATGGTGATACTAGAAAAGTACTTGAGAAGGGTCCGCGTGTTTTTTGAGATGGGGCGAGGACCTCTTTGTGAAGACGCTGTTCAGTATCTTTCTCTGAGCACCCCGCCTTCTCGGTGCTGGGTTCTTATAGTGCTGGGCCAGGGAACCAGCAATGCTCTGTGCGTTTCCACAGCGGAACAAAGTCTCCTGCAGAGTGCACTTCACAGCCGTTTCTCTTTCAGTTCCGTCTCAGTACCCGCCTCAGATTGGGCACAAGTCCATGGACATTCAATAAATGAGTGAGACAATTAAGACTTTGAGAAGTTTTCGTTTTGTTTTGTGGCTGACATTTGGGCTTTAAGCTGTGTTTTATGTTATTCAGGTGGCTGGCTCAGACATTAATAAAAGTTTGAAAAATATAGAGAAAGGAAAGATATTAAAGTTTTGCCTCCCATCAGGGGAAACAGTGTTGACACAGGGATGGTTCAGCAGAAAGACAGGAAATGCTGGGATGCAACGACTCTAACCTCACCCCCGCAGGTTGGGGGGCGTGGCCTGCTGTCTTTAAAGCTGCCCGCAGTCCAGTGTGAGGAGCCACTGCCTCTGCCTGAGTTTCTGCGTGTTAAGAGTCCTCAGATTTCTGTTAGGACCCTCATACAAAAGAGATTTTTTTTCCCCTTAGAGTTTTTAGCTGAGCTTCTAAATGAACCAGACAGTTCCCCAAATTTTATTCTTTAAAAATGCTAATTTAAACTGGATGTGTGGGTCACACCTTTAGTCCCTGTACTCAGGAGGCAGAGGCAGGTGGATCTCTGTGAAATTGAGGTCAGCCTGATCTATATAGCAAGTTCCAGCCCAGCTGGGGCTACAAGGAGACTGTCTCAAAAAGACAAAAAAAAAAGCTAATTTAGTGGAAGAAACATGAAGTCAAACCCCTACTGATCTGTGGTAGGAATAAGGGACTTTTAATGGAGCATAGAAGATACCAATAGAGCCATTCTTCAGACAGATCCAAGCTCTGTGATGTTTCTTTTCTGGACAGAGATGGATATATGAATTTTTACCTGCATATGTAATTTAAAAATAAGTGAGATCATCTGAATTGATTCAACAAATACTTAAAATAAAAGTAATCTTTACTTACATTGTTTGAGTCCTTAAAAGAGGGAAATAAGACTAAAACTAGAGGCCCAGTGGTGGAGGATGAGGCGACAGAATGAAGCTTGCTTAGGGAAAGGGAAGGGCACTGGCTGGGGAGGGCCGAGCCCAGCATCCCCAGCTCCCTTGGCGATTTCCTCTTGCCCCCACACACGGATGTGGATCTTTTCAGGCCCCTGTCTTTCTTCTAACGTGCCTCATCTGGCCCATTTAGACCAAACCATCCTGGTGACCTATCTGGTCAAGGCGCCTGGCTTTGCTGTTTCTAAGACGTCTTCCAGTATCTGCCCCCAGGCCGCCATCTGCCACAGGTCCGGGGTCTCCACTGTGACCTCATCTGTCCTCTTTTTGCTACGTGGTTGGTCATTTCTACCTGTTCGCTTCCAGCCTGGTGTAACCTCCTTAACCCCGGGGCCTCCACAGCCTTACCTGTGCAAAGGGCATTAGTAATAAATACCTTATGATGGCTACTCTCCCGCAGGTCCCAGGAAGCACTCACCCCCTTCCTCTCCTTTCTGTGCCTCTGTTCCTCACCTCTAAGCCCCCTGCTCAGAATTGGCCTCTAGAACTCTTCCTGGAGATGAGCCAGTGGGTCAAACGTTGGGATTCAGAGCAGGCCCTGAGATGAGGGGCTCCCTAGACCCACGCAGGACTCAGCTCTACAGGCTCAGGTCCTGCCCGCTCCGGGTCCCTGCTGTGTGAGCTTTGGGCTCTTCGTGCCCCTGTTTGCCAGTAATGGGTATTTCTGCTCCGTAGGCTTCCCGTGAGTATTACATCAGCGACTTCAGAAAAAGTTTGGTATGATGCCCTCTATTGTAAGTAATCAATAAATATTAGCTGTTATTATTCAATTTTTTTTTAATGTGGAGTCTCAGGACACAAATCTCAATGCCCAGCTTCATTTTTCCGTTTCAAAGGAAAGTTGGGTGGACGTTACAGTTACAAAGTGCCGGTTACAATGGCTGCTTGCTTACTTAGCACCTTATAGAGGGGCTTGTGGAAGTGCGTGGCAGGTTTGCGAAGTCCTGAAAGGGTCGACTCCAGGCACAAGAGAAAGATGCAGCTATTTGGCATGGTTACCTGGTCCAGGAGATGCCGGAAGCTGCTGCCACCGCCTGCACAGTTTAGCTGTGTTTACTGGCCTTTCCCTCTCTCCACCTGTTCAGAAATTTCTAGTAGCTCAGGGTCCTACACTCTGCTTTTAATGCAGTACTACTTTAGAAATGTTATGCTTTGTTCTAGAATTAGAGGTAGAATTTTGTGATTCTAGAAAGGAAAATAAGTTTCATGTTTGTTTGCTTTCCAGTGAAAAATAACAGGTCAAAGGTGAAACTACTTTTAAGCATCAGCAAAGTGTTTGGATATGTAAAAATAAGAATCGTCTTACAGTAACTTTAAAGAATTAGTTGCCTGTTATCCCGGTGGCGGCACATGTCTGTAATCCCTGCTGCCCTGGCTGTGGCTGTAGGACTGAAGCTGGAACGCAGCCTGGACAGCTTAGTGAGACCATCTCAAAGTAACAACATAGAAAGGACTGTGGGGTGGAGTGCAATGTCAGTGTTCTTTCCTAGCATTTGTGAGGCCCTGGGTTCAGTCCCCAGAACTTGCAAAGAAAAATAAAACAAAAAATCAATATCGTAAAGACTATTACCTCAGGTACTCGTCACAGGAATAAATCAGTGCTGCTTCAAAGAGACGACAGGATGTGTGTGTGTGTGTGTGTGTGTGTGTGTGTGTGTGTGAGACCATGTGTAGGTAATATGTCATTTCCTATTCTAGTCTGAAAGCATAGCTGAATTTTTCAAGGGGTTGTAGTATTTTCTAGAGTGACTATGTTTTTTTGAAATCTATAATTTCTTCTATACTCTCGAAGTGAGACAGATATCTAAGTTTGGCTACTCCCCAGAAAATCCAGCACGCTTGCCTGGTGACAAGAGTTAGGTTGCATGGCATTTAGCATCTATAAGTTCAACCAGGAGCATTTGAAAACAAATTAAAGCACTGTGAGTAATTTTTCCTGTCAATTCAGTGAGCCTGGGCCGCCTCAGGACTCCCTGGGGACCGGAGGTGTGTTTGCGTTTGCCGGTTTTCCACGGACCAGGTTACATCAGGCTTCTCCCCCTGCTGGAGCTTTGTCCAGGGTGACTCTTGTTTAAACTACACTCCCTGGGGACCGGAGGTGTGTTTGCGTTTGCCGGTTTTCCATGGACCAGGTTACCTCAGGCTTCTCCCCCTGCTGGAGCTTTGTCCAGGGTGACTCTTGTTTAAACTTGGCTCTGAGCAGAAGCCAGCTTTTTCATCCATTACCCAAGAAAGAGTCATTGTCTTCTCCATTGCAAACAGGAAAACACTAGTTTTGGGCGGCCAGGAGTTGTCGCTGATGCTGTGTTTTCTAATGCAGTTAGAATGGTTTCCACAATGAGATTTTTGTCATCCCTACTGTCTCAAGCACCTGAAGCTTGGTGACATGCAGCGACACACTCCTCTCCCTGCTTAGTTATCTTTCCTGTCTGTCCACACATTCTCCCCCAGACATGTTCTCCTTTTGATGCCTTTGATATTGTAAGTGATCAGGAATGGACTGTTGAAAAGCTGGTTCCTGATGAGGAAACAGCCACCAGCAATGTGCTCAGTGCTAGAATTAGGAGCACTGGTTAGTAGTTAATAACCTTCTAACTGAAGACTGAAGTTTTGGGGAGCGCTGAAGGGGTGAAATTCATTAACTTGTGAAACCAGGTTATAGGCCCAAGAGGAATGTTCGGCTGTGTTCCCTTCTTGGTAGAACAGTGGGAAAGGGCTTTCTCTGCTGAGCTAATTAACATCATGTCAGTGCAATAGGTGGGATCTCCAGGGTACAGAGTCTGTGTTTCACATTGTCCTAATTTGCAAAGTATTCAGGATATTTTTTTATTCACTGGAGACATTCTCATGGGAGAGTAGAGAGTAACGTCTGGGAAATCCTGTTTGCTGCTCCTGTTTTGTAACTGTAGTGTAGCCACGGGGAGGAGGAGCCAAGGGTAGCCTAAAGCGTCATAAGGTCATATAACTTTGGTAGTGAATGTCACCTCAGTCCTCCACTGAGTTTTACATGTGTGAAACGATTCATTTAAGGTAAAAATATGTGGCGAAGAAACTCCGTTTCCTGGCCCCAGGCCCCAGTTCCTTGGGCTAGTACAAGGTCTCTGATGAACGGGTTTAATTAGGAACTGGTTTGGCATGTTTGTGGTAGCACAGCCCCACCCTTCACTGAGCTCCCCGAAATGAGAACGAAGTCTGCATTATTGTATCAGGGGGTATGATTGTCACTGGCCTGAGCACTGCAAACATTTCAGGTTTGCATGTGTGGAATGGGGCAGCTTAGGCTGGATGAAGATGTGTGGGTGATACAGTGAAACCCACAGTTGCAGAAATTGATTCGTGCGTGTATGGTATTGAATGCCTGTGGAATTAGGAGGCTCTGTGTGCATCCTGGTCTTTGATCTGATTGGCATTAGGGAGATCTGCAGGCAGCACACGTGATACTCTGAATAGCTCTAGCCTTCCATCTATCTCAGTGCTCCACCTGTTGGGGTGCTGGTCTTGTGACGTCCCCTGTTTGAAGAAACTCCCTGAGGACTGCAGAGATGGCTCGGCCGTTAGGAGTACTGCTCTTGCAGAGGACCTGGCTTCACTTCCCAGTGACTACATGGTAACTTACAACCACCTGCAACTTCAGTTCGAGGGGATCTGGTGCCCTCTCTTGGCCTTTGAGGGGAGTGCAATCACATGCTGCACATGTATACATGTAAGTACAGCACTCATGCACATGAAACAAAAATAAATCTTTTTAAAAAAGCGCAACTACTTGTCTTTCCTGGTACCATAGTGATTGTGTAGATCCCCCAGCTGACCTTGATCACAGAGAACTGCCCACCTCTGCCTCCTGAGTGCCCGGATGTGGCACCACCGCGCCCTGTTTCCCTTTATCTTTTGATGGCCCTGATTTGAACACCAGTTCTACTTCACTAAGATTATTATTTTTTACTCATAACCAGCAAATTTAAAAAATTGGCTTAATTAAAACACGCAGAGTATTCACATTTAAGTGGCACATCTACAATGCAACCTCTAAACCTAGGGCTCATGGAGCATAGAACAGGGGTAAAGAGGACACTAATGCTTCTCTCAGTTCCCATCAGTGAAGCTCCCTCATGCAAGGGAGGGCCAGGAACACAAAAGGTCACAAATGGCCAACACATGGTGAATAACGGTCTGCAGAGTGTGGGTCCTTGGACAGGCCTCCTATACTAAACTCCACCCACTCTGGTCTCAGGGACCATTGCAGAAGAGGCGGAGACTACAACCATCCTTAACTCCAGTTCCAGGGGCTCCAGTGCCCTCTTCTGACCTCTTCAGGCGTTGCATGACATGTGTTCCTGCACTTCCCTCATAAGCCAAGAGATAGCTGTTAGTCACCATGTGGTTGCTGGTATTCAAACCCAGGTCCTCTGTAGGAACAGCCAGTGCTCTTAGCTGCTGAGCCATCTCTCCAGCCCCGCGGTACTACTGTCTTGCTCTAAGGTATAATATATATATGAAATTGTAGTTTGTATTTCCAGTGTATGTCACCTTGACATATAATGTAAAACAACCTTCAAGTCCTTTCTTCCTGCCTTTGTTATTTTCCTTATACATCTTATTTCTATGTACATCGTAAATCTCAAGAAGCCATAGTCATGCTGCTGACTGTAGCTTAGTGTCAAAAACAGAGCTGAGACTATATTGACGACAGGCATGGAGACGCGGTATAAGAAAGGACTCATCCTCAGGGTCATGCAGCGCTGCGAGGCTTAGGCAGAAGCGGTGCCTCGGCTTCCCCTCTCCTTTCTCTGTCTCACCTTATCTGGAGCCTTACGGAAAACTTGTATTAGGACATTTCGTCAGTTTGTTATTTGAAGTAGCAAAGGAATTTTGTACTCTGCTAACCTGTTTTTGTCAGAAATGCACGTTCTCCGGTGCCGAATATGCAATTTGACAACATGCCACGGACATCTTTCACACCAGAGAGTTAGATGATCATCACCCTTTCAAACGGTTGCCTCGTGTTTCATGTGCGCACGGAGCTGACGGATTGTGGAAAGCTGAGCGGACTTCTTAAAAGGCTTGTCTTTTCAGATGTGGCATTGATGCGTTGCCTGATGAGCTATGTGAGTGTATAAGGAATATTCTACTTAGAAATATGCTTTGTATTCTGTTAACTAAGAAACAAAAGGAACAGCTGGGTTTCCTGCGTACGTCTTGATCTGTTACTTGGATGAGTTTGTTAATCCAGAATAATTTCTTGGAAATAAGAGCATATGCATTGGCGGTGTGGCCTCACAGTGGGACATGCGGTGACCTTAGCAGTGACTCAGAGCAGTGATCTGGGAACGTGACAAGATCCATGACTCAGCGGTTTCTTATTTAAAATTTTAACAGAGATAAAAATGAAATAAAAATAACAAGGTCTACCTAGTATTTAAAATAAAAGAATGGAAATAAAATAGATTGGCTGATACATGTTGTTCTGTTTTTGGCCTATCAATAATACCTAGTTTAACATTTAAATACTTAAAAGTCCTTATTTTTAAGTTTAATTTGTAACTCCTATGTTTTTAAAATTTTTGAACCAAATATAGAAATTTTGTCATTAT
>NW_008353058.1:25106-32415 GCF_000622305.1 Nannospalax galili
CTATGCAAAACAAAAGATATTGGAAGGACATAGAAGAAAATAATAATAATAATAATAATAATATTGATTTATTAAGAATATAAGGTATTGGATGATGTTTAGTTTCTATTTGATTTATTATTTTGAATGTAGTTACCATAGTTTAAAGTGGAAAAGTACATGTTTATATCAAAATGCAGCCTAACAATAAAATACTGGCAAATTGAATCCCATGTATTAAAAGGTTTACCCTGAACAAGTAGGATTTAATCTCAGGTGTGCAAAGCTGATTCAGTGTCCTGAAAGCAGTTAATACGCTTCAGCATAATGTCAAGGGAAAACCCTACGGTTATATCAGTAGATGCAGAAAAACATTTGACAAGATCCGGTCCTAATTCACACCGGAAACTCAGCAAACCAAGAACTAAGAGTAATTTCTTAAACTTTAGAAAGAACAACTCCAAAATAATCTCAAGTTAACACTTGAAATTGACTGCTAAGGTCAGGAACAAGACAGGGATGTGCCTATCAGAACCAGTTTTGAACGTCCTGCTTGAACCCTAACTAAGGCAACAGGACAAGAAAAGGCACCTGGAGGGGAGGAAGAAGGAGAGCTCTCTCTCTCTGTTTGAAGCTGACGTACTTGTCTATGTGGAAAACACTAAACTATTAGAATATAAAAATTTAACAAATTTTCAGTATACAAATTTAATATGCAGAAGTCTGTTATTTTTTTACATATCACAAATAAAACAAGCATTAACTTGAAATTAAAATCACAAGCCACTTATATTAGTACCAAAAAAAAGAGAAACAGGGATGTAAACCTAACAAAATATATACAAGATTTATAATGATGACGGCTGCACGACTCCAAAGAACTAAAACATAATTAACTAAATAGAGGAATGCTTCATGTTCATCGAATAGGAAACAATATCATCAAGATGCCATTTCTTTCCAACTTGATTTATAAATTCAATTCAGTTTTATTCAAAATCCCAGCAAGTTATTTGTAGATATCAGCAAACCGATTCTAAAGATCACACAGAGAAGAAAAAACCTGTAGCAGCCAGGATAACACTGAAGAAAACGAATGAAATTGTAGGGCTGGTGCTACCCAACTGACCACTTAACGTAAAACAATAGAGTGGCGTTGGTGAAGGTGTGGATGGACAGTCAGTGCTCAGTGGACAAAGAGGCAAGGGAAAGGCTGACACACTGATATAATTTATTCAGCTAATATTTGACAAAGCAGCAAAGACATATATATATACATGCAAAAACTAATCTAGACATAGACTGTACAGATTTCATAAAAATAAATTCAAGCCAGGAGTGGTGGCACATGCCTTTAATATCAGCACTCGAGAGGCAGAGGCAGGCAGATCTCTGTGAGTTCAAGGCCAGCCTGGTCTACATAGTGAGTTCCGGGACAGCTGGGGCTACAGGGAGACCCTGTCTCAAAAAGACCAAAAAATAAATAAATAAATAAATGAACAAATAAATTCAAAATGGATCACAGACTTAAATTTAAAAGACAGAATCATAACTTTCCTAGAAAACAACTTGGTAGAAACTTCCGTGACCTTGGGCGTAGTGGTGGGCTTTATGTAGAACACTAAAGGCTCAATCCATTAAGTAAAGATGCTCATGCGTGCTGGAGTTCATTAAAACGACAATTTACTGCTCTGCAGGTGGCACTGTCCAGAGACTGAGAAGAGGCACAGACTAGGAAACTATAGAAGACATATTTTTTAAAAGACTTTTATCCAAAACTTATAAGGAATAGTTAAAATTCAACAATTTCAAATAAACAACCCTTTTCAAGATGTGGACAAGGGGCTAGAGAGGGCACTGGCTGCTCTTGCAGAGGACCCGGGTTCGATTCCCAGCACCTTCATGGTGGCTAACCACTGTCTGTAATTCTAGTTTCAGGGGATCCAATGCCCTCTTCCAACCTCTGCGGGCACTGCATGACCCGGATGTACTCGCATGCAGACAATACCTCATACACATACAATGAAATAATAAATAAAATACTTTTTAAAATAGGTGGACAAAAAACCTGGATGGACAACTCACTAAAAGATATACTGATGATCAGGGAGACCCTGTCTCAAAAAGACGAGAGAGAGAGAGAGAGAGAGAGAGAGAGAGAGAGGATAATCATATGAAAAGTTGATTCATTTTCTATGTCATCAGGGAAACCAAAAAACTAACACAGACCAAGTATTCCTAATTTGAAAATTTGAAATCCCAGAAGCTTCAGATTCTGACTATTTGAGGCCCAACAATGACGCACACATAGAAGATTTCACATCTGAACTTACATGACAGGTCGCAGTCAAAACGCAGATGCACTAAGTGCTGTGTAAACTGACTTGGAGGCCATGTACGTAAAGTATTGCAGTAGTTACTTTACTCACTGCTGTGCCCAAATATTGATAAGCATCTTAGGGGATGGAACGTTCATTCCAGCTTACTGTTTACAAAGGGGCCGTCCATCATGACTGGGAAAGCACCAAGGCTAGAGCATGAGGCTGCTGGTCACATTATATGCACAGTCAGGAAAGAGAGATGAACGTTGGTGCTTGGCTCACTTTCTCCCTTTTATTGGTCTAGCCTGAGGCCCCAGCTCATGGGACCGTGTGTCGTTTCAAGGTGGGTCTTCCTGCTTCAATTAAACCTTTTTGGAAACAACCTCATAACACAACTCAGTGTTCCCATGTGATTCTAAATCTGGTCAAATTGAAAAGGAAAAAGTAGATTAACCACCACAGAACCATGTGTGTTGTATGTGTGTGTGTATGTGTGTGTATGTGTCTGTGTGTGCATGTGTGTGTATGTATGTGTGTGTCTGTGTATGTGTGTGTGTGTGTGTGTGTGTGTGTAGCAAATGAGTTACCTGTTTAGACCATTACGTAGATAACTCATTGCATACACACAACTTAAAAAAAACTTTAAAAAATTTTTATTATTTTTATTTTATGTGTATGTGTGTATTGCCTGCATGTGTACCCGTGTCGTGCAATGCCTGCAGAGGTCAGAAGAGTCTATTGGATCCCCTGGGACTGGAGTTATGGACAATTGTTAGCCTCCATGTGGGTGCTGGGATTCGAACCTGGGTCTTCTGCAAGAACAACCAGTTCTTAACTGCTGAGCCATCTCTCCAGCCCAACATATACACATATACACAACTTTTAAAATATTTTATTATTTTTATTTTACATGTATGAGCCTGCATGTGTGTAAGTTCCCCTGTGTCGTGCAATGCCCGTGGAGGTCAGAAGAGGACATTGGATCCCCTGGAACTGGAGTTAGAAACGTTGTTAGCTACCATGTGGGTGCTGGGATTTGAACCCTAGTCTTCTGCAAGACCAGCCAGTACTCTTAACTGCTGAGCCATCTCTCCAGCCCAAATATATATTTAACAATCCCCAAATATGAAACATTTCTGATCCCAAGCAATTCAGAGAAGGGCTATTCAACCTGTACAACAGTCCAGAAGCATTGCATACTTATTAGAATGAACAGAATCTAAAACTGCACCAACTGCAGGTGATGACGTGTCAGCAGGAACTCCCATTTACTTCTGGTTGCAGTGATGAACAGCACCACCGTTTTGGAAGATGGTTTAGCTGCTTCTTTCTGTCAAAATTAATATTTATTTAATGTGCATGAGTGTTTTGCCTCATGTATGTAAGTGCACCTGCGTCATGCAATGCCCACTGAGGTCAGAAGTGCGCGTCAGATCTCCTGGATTGTGGATAGTTGCTGGAAACCAAACCTAGGTCCTCTGCAAGAGCATCCAGTGATCGTAACCTCTGAGCCACCTCTCCACCCTAGCTTGGCAGCTTCTTACATGCTAAGCATACTCGTATCAGATAATCCAGCTACAGTACTCTTTGGTATCTACATCAAGAGATGGAAAGCTCATGCCCATACAGGAACCTGCACACAGATATTCATATTAGCTTTATTCGCAATAGCCCAAGGTTAGAAGCAACTAAGATGTCCTTCAGTAGCTGGATGAATAAACCATTGTAGATCCAAACAATGGAATATTATTCAGTGCCAAAAAAGAATTCAAACATTAAACCACAAAAAGATATGTAGAACCTTGTGTGTACATTAGTAAGTGCAGGAAGTCAATCTGAAACGGCTTCGTACTGTATAACTCCAACCAAATCACGTTCAGCAAAAGGCAAACTGGAACAGTAAAAGGATTGTTTGTTGGCAGGGAACGGCTAGGAAGGATGAGTAGACAGAAAACAGGACTTTCATGAGACTTAGAATGTGCCGTTTGATAGCACAGTGCTGGACATGTACAGTACAAAAGCCAACAGCAGTGTGAGCTGTGGACTTGCTGTGATGACGTGGCAACAGGCTTGGTGAGTATAGTGAATGGACCATCCAGTGAGGCCTTTGCATAGTTGGGCTGGTTGTGCTGCTGAGGCAGCTGGATTATGGGAAATCACTGTATGTCCTGCTCACTTCTGCAAAATTAAAATAAAATCTGTGTGAAATTCTTTTATTAAAAAAATTAGTGAAATGTTACATAAAAATCTTGAATACTATCAGGCTAAGGAAGACATTTTTGTTTAGTTTCTGTAGAAAACAGAGCCCAGTGCCACTGGGGATGCAGCTCATTGGTGCCGTGCTCACCCAGCGTCGAAGCCCTGAGCTTGAGAGCCCAGCTCTGCACAGACCAGGCATGGGGTGCAGCCTCTAATACCAGCCCTTGCAGGGTGTGGGCAGGAGGAGCAGAATCAAGCCTACATACTGAAGTCAAGGCTAACCTGGGCTACATGAGATCCTGTTGGAAGAAAGAAAAAAAGGAAGGAGGGAAGGAAGGAAGGGAGGGAGGAGGAAGGAGGGAGGGAGGAAGGAGGGAAGGAGGGAGGGAAGGAAGGGAGGAAGGAGGAAGGAGGGAGGGAGGAAGGAAGGAGGGAGGGAGGAAGGGAGGGAAGGGAAGGAAGAGGAAGAGGAGGAAGGAGGGAGGGAGGGAGGAAGGAGGGCGGGAGAAAGGAAGGAGGAAGGAGGGAGGAAGGAAGGAGGGAAGGAGGGAGGGAAGGAAGGAGGAAGGAGGAGGGAGGGAGGAAGGAAGGAGGGAGGGGAGGGAAGGGAGAGGAAGAGGAGGAAGGAGGGAAGGAAGGCAGGCAGGAAGGAGGGAGGGAAGGGAAGGGAAGGAAGAGGAGGAAGGAGGGAGGGGAGGAAGGAGGAAGGAGGGAAGGAAGGAAGGAGGGAAGGAAGGAAGGAAGGAGGGAAGGCGGGAGGGAAGGAAGGAAGGCAGGCGGGCGGGAAGGAGGGAGGAAGGCAAGCAAAGAAAGGGAAAGAAAACGGGAGCCAAAGCGAGAGCTCAGGTGCTTTACTGCAGTTTGCAAGACTAGGAGGTGAGGACTGAGAGGGAAGGAGGGAGGGAAGGCAAGCAAAGAAAGGGAAAGAAAACGGGAGCCAAAGCTAGAGCTCAGGTGCTTTACTGCAGTTTGCAAGACTAGGAGGTGAGGACTGAGAGGAGAATGAAGCGTGGAGAACGTGGAGAACGCAGCGCTAGGGGTGTCACCCCTGTGGGTCGCACTTGTCAGCGGGAAGCCGGACATTCTGGCCCCGGTCCTTTAATTGTGCCTTTAACTACCGAGTGGAGCTTTAATGTGGAGGAACAGTCCAGTGCCAGTGGGGCACTGACCGGGAGAAATAAACCAGGCTGTTGAGGGAACTAAAAAGAGGCAGGTTTTGCAAACTAAAGCATTATGACGGAAAGAACGGGAACGCGTAGGGAGAAGTGGCGGGAAAATGTCGGGAAGGGGCCTGGGTGGCACAGCAGGGATCTGGAGCCACCGCGGACCACAATATTCTCAGAATCTGATGTGGATCTAGATCCACACGGTATCCCATGGTAGCTCTAGTTGCCCTGAGGGAAGTCAGGCCTTGTCAAAGCAAGCTTTCCTCATCCCTTAGAGTGAAACATCCCATCATGGGGTCGTTCTGACAAGTGCTGGTTCCCTCTATTCCAACTCCGTTAGGTCATTTTAGTCTCACAAAAGGTTCATCCCTGGCATTTGTTTCTAGGGAAACTGGAGCTAACTGGGAGTGGAAAACCCCCAATATTGATTCCTCAGCTTCACTGGGAAGTGGATGTTCTCAAGTCCCCCGGCTCCTCTGTGCGCACCTGCGCCATGCCAAGGGCGATCCTTGCTGGATCTCGCCGTAACCAACATGCCACTTGCTGAAAGGTGAGTCACTCCTTTTCACACTGCCTTTAGGGCCAGTCTTAATCTCTGAGAAAACTGGTCTTTATGGGCATTTTCTTAAGGCCACGAGCCACATCGCTAAATAGGATTCAAAACTGAACACTTGTCGTTTCCAACCCCCGTGAAGTCTTACAAATAAAATCTTCTCCGCTTATGCTTGAACTACAATTTATTTTTAATTTTCAGTTGTTACCTGTTTTATTTCGTTTTACTTTTTGCTTAGTTGCTGCTCAGCAGTTTGACACTTGTTTGATTATTTCTTATCTTTTTCATTTTGGAAATGGAAAATGCTTAAATATAAAATAGCACATAGAGCCTGCATTCTCAATATGGTGAAAACTGGCTCTCGGAGGGCCACTGATTCTATTTTTGTATATAAAGAACAGAAACTACACAGTCTATGTATAGTATACATAAAATATACCACAGATATACTATACAGCATAAACATCGCACCGCAGATATATGTTGTATTTAGTATGTCTGTAATATTCCATTTTTATGTGGGACAACTATAAATATTATATCTAAATGAACACCTGAGGGGTATTAAGAAGGGAAAAAATAGAGAATCACTAATCTATTAATAAGAAAGATCATTTTTAAGAAATAAAACTGGTCTGAATTGAGGAATTCAGAAAACTGTCCCGGCCAACACTGTATGTCTCCGTTAATGATCCTCAGACCCTGCGGAAACTGACCATGTGGAAGTTGAATTCTTGTACCTTTTTACTTTTAGTTGGATAATCTTTGTCTTCTGTGTAACCTGTTGATTCTTTCGAGTATATCTTGCTGTTTTCCCATGATGGTAGAGTTATTTATTAGGATCAGAATCAGTGTCTGTCGTTTTAGAGTTTGGAATTGGGTCTGGAGAGATGGCTCAGTGATTAGGAGCACTGGCTGCTCTTCCAGAGGACCCGGGTTTGAGTCCCAGCACCCACGTGGCAGCTAACAGTCATTGGTAACTCCAATTCCAGGGGATCTGATGCCCTCTTTTCACTTCTGCAGGCTTTGCACAACATGGGTACACTCTCTTTCTTTCTTTCTTTCTTTCTTTCTTTCTTTCTTTCTTTCTT
>NW_008353058.1:33382-59436 GCF_000622305.1 Nannospalax galili
AGGCTCTTTAGAAATTATATTGGTTATGCTTTCCTTTTGGGTGTTTAAGGCCATACATTTGGCCCAGAGAAACCGATTTATTTTTACTCTTAAGGTTGTTCCTCAGAGGTCACATGGGCTTGGGAGGAGCCCCTGGCTCCTCTCTTTTACCAGTTCTGCCTATGTGAAGATAAGTCAAAGGTCCTGCTCAATCATGGTTGGCTTCACTTGGAAGCATGGAGGAAATGATTCCTCTGTGTTGACCCTCCTCTTTGTAGACTGGACACTGGTTCAAGTCCATCTGGTGGGGTCTCCTCGGCCTCCTTGATCAAGAGGACAGGTGACTCACCACAATTACAGGACATTTTGAGAGATGTTCATAGTCCCCTGGAACTAGTCAACATAGGAGGGCAAGGAGCAAAAACTGTCCTTTGTGTCCCTCTGACCAATTAATATAGGCCTCAAAGTATGTCTGTTAAACATGCAAGAAGGTTAGTTCCACCAGTCTGGTACTTTTAATTACTGTGTGTCATGTAGATAAATCTTGGGCAAAGACCAGTTGTGATAAACTTTGCCTAGACCTATATTATATTCTTTTATCTCATTGTATGTATAATTTGTCAGTAGGTTGTTGGACTAATATGGGTCCCTCTGGTTTTTAAAACTAGCTAGGCATTATTTATCTCTAGCATTGTCTCACCCCTCCATCATGGTTTCCCCAGTTAAGGGATATGGGCGCACTTTCATACCTTAAACACTCATACACATAAAATAAAAATAAATAAATAAAATTAGTTTGGAATTATCAGTTATGTTATATCTCCGCAGATAAATGCTTTGTTCTTTTAACCTTTCTCTCAGATTATGACACTTCATTAGTAAAACAACAGCACTAATACTGTGCAATGCATCTTTGGTTCAGTAACATCTGTAACAAATACAGATTTTCTGGTGCGTCTACTCATTCTTTTGGGTAACACTGTCCTTCTCTGAAATTCTGCAGCGCTTTGAACACCATTTTGCAGCACACGGCCTGGCTGTGCATGGGTGATAGTAACTGTTTATTACCCTCTACTTCCTTTTGCAGAATGTCTTAGCCCAGAGTTCAACCATTCACAGGGTGTTCAATAAATACCGCCTAACAATTTAAGAAGCTACTACATAGTAAAAACCTAGCTCAGAGATACTAGGGAAGCTGGAGTACCCTAAGATCTACTTGGGATATTGTTATAAAAGATATTGTTATAAAAGATGTTGTAGGGCTGGAGGGATGGCTCAGTGGTTAAGAACACTGTTCTTGCAGGAAGACCCGGGTTTCAATCTCAGCACCCACATGGCAGCTAACAACTGTCCTAACTCCAGTTCCAGGGGATCCGACAGTCTCTTCTGACCTCCGTGGGCATTGCACGACACAGGTGCACTTACCTACATGCAGGCAATACGCGTATACACATAAAATAAAAATAATAAATAAAAAATATTAAAAAAATAAATAAAATATGTTGTATTATAGTGTATGAGGAGTTATTCATCATAATACAGGAGGCATCCTGGCACATTTTAGCACACTTATTTGTAGCACCAGTGTTTTGAGAAATATTTTCTTCTGGGAAATATTAGTTGAAATAGTCTAGAATTTAAGTGATCTATAACTTACCTTTTCTTCATCTTTCTGTACAAAATTTCATCTCCAAAACAAGAGTCTTACACTATCATCTCCATGAGCTAATGTGGACTAGTTCCCCAAAGTGAAAAAAAAGTAAAGTGTAAATGACTTTCATGTAAGAAAGATATACAAATAAGAAAATACATTTTCGCAAAATAGGAAACGCAGGTGTGGAGGCCAAAGTGGATGAGTTGGTTGATAGGTGGGAAGGAAGGGAGCGGAGAAGAGATGAAGGGCTCTGAACACGCTTTTATACACCTGACCTGCAGAACCATGTTTCTTTTAAATTTTATTTTGTTTTGGATTAGGTTTGGAAATTAAATGGAAAGAAGAGAGCAAAAATCACGTTGAAAAGATCAACTTTCAGTCTTGATCCCTGGGATTTAGTTACTACATATCTAAGTAAATGATGACCATCAAATGCTCTCACGTACAAGATCGTGTGAAATGTTCTTACACCTGTCCGAGTGCATGAACTCTGTTTTCAGGATGAAGTTGACCACTGGTACTGTATCATTGATTAAGGTGAAGATTTAAATAGTGCCTGAAATTGGAAGCCATTTGGTTGTGGTGCTTCAGGAAGACTTTTTCTGATGCTCTTCTTCCAAGGTTGTTTCTTACTATCTCCATTAATAAAGTCTACAACATCTGCATGATGTGTTGAGTGTTGTCCACAAGGGTGTATATTCTCTGCGTGCTGGAGACACGTGTCTTATATGTCCCAAACATTAGGATTCCCAAGGTTAGTCTGATGTGTTTACGATGCTGGGAAGGTAAAGGTCCCAAATAAGGACCATGGGGGTAGAAAAGAATGAATTGAAACACTCAGGTCAGAGCATCAAAAGAATAAAATAGTAGGCTCTGGCATTCAGGAAATGCTGGGTCACTGCTAATAGAGCAAAATACCATCTAGATCATCCGGTCTTGAAGCAAGATCTCACTCTGTCTAGTTTAGGTTAGCCTCAAACTTAACGGCCTTCCTTCCTTGGCCTCCCAAGTCCTGGGATTACAAGGTGTCTTGAAGAAATTTATGTTCACACCACAGGAGAGTTATGTTTCCTCTTTCTTTTCCTACAAGCACATACCTAGATGCACAGCTCCCCCTGAACAGCTGTGCTGTTTGTTATAGGTATCTGTGTCTGTTTTTGTTGTGATGGCCTTTAGCTCCTTTCCTAGTCAGCTGGAGTATGTGGCTTTGCCTTCATTTGCTTCTTGTCTTAGTTAGAGAAGCAGTTACTGACTTGCATCTATGTTTTTTTTTTTTTTTAAATTAAAGAACATCAATTTCCCATTTTTAGAAACTAAAGGCAAAGGAAGAAACTTTAGTCTCAGAAAACTCATGGGACAAAGTGAATTGTGCATCTAAAAACTTCTGTCTGCTAACAGCATAGTTCAGTACAGAGTGGATTCTGGAGCAAGTCAGGGCCATCACGCTCTGTTTTCCAGGGCCCTTGGGTGGGAACTGACTGCAGGAGATTCATGGCGATGAGCTACGTGGCAACGTGGTGGTGTCCTCAAGCTGCCCCTCTTTCCTACCAGACGAATGAATCAGAACAGATTCCGTTCATGCATCACAGAAATCCCAGGGATATGTCTAGCTCTTGGCAAGCTAAGTAAAAGTCCACCTGCTTCCCCCCTTCCAGACTTAGGAGAATGCAAAACGCGACTACAGCAGTAACCTTGCACCTACTTGATTTATTAAGGTGTGAATTAGTTAAACATTCTAGTACCTTATTATCAGTAGCAAATTGTTTTCAACACATCTCATAACGGATATGATACAGTCTTGGGCTTGCAGAAGCCGTGTGCATCCTGCCTTGTTATGTAGATGCAATGTTTTGCTGTGTCTGTTGACCTTTAAGAAGTGCACACCATCATTTTCCTACTTAAGCTTTACAAGCTCCTAGGTTACTACCGGCATCTCTGCTATGTCAGAGGGAGCTCTTTGCTCTGATAAGTATGCTTCTATTTCTCTTGTTTCCAATTGCACTCTGCATGGTGTTCACATGTTCATGCCTAGCTCGAGATTACACTGTGCCTTCTCCCCCATTGATCACTGTGTAACCTTTGCCTAACATAACGCCTTAGAGTTGCGGCTCTAATTAGCTTTTGGTAAACTGTGGAAATGGTTACAGAAAACATTATTTGTAACTGAGTTACTTCATTAATTGTTTTCAAACTATTTTATTTATTTATGTGTATGAGTGTATTGTCTGCATGTATGCAAGTGCACTTGTGTCGTGCAATGCCCACAGAGGGCAGAAGAGGGTGTTGGATCCCCTGGAGCTGGAGTTATGGATGGTTGTTTGCCGCCATGTGGGTGCTGAGAATTGAACCTGGGTCCTCTGCAAGAGCACTCAGTGCTCTTAACCATGGAACCGCCTCCCCATCCCCTACATCATTAATTGTTATGTATATTTATGTCAGTGAGAAATGGCCAAACCTTGTGGCTGTTCGCTGGAAGAGGATGTTGTTCTGGGGTGAGAGGATAACGATGAGCGCTAAACAGAAGAGAACTAGTGCTTCTTTTTCCCTTTGCTCCCAAGATTGCCTGTGATGTGGGATAAGTTTCACTTCACAGTAACTGAAATTCAATGCTAAGGGGTCTGTGATACTTTCCGGCCTCGTGCTTTGCTTTAGCTGCCTGCCGTGTCAAGCAGATGACTTCCTTCCCTCTAATCATCTTCTTAAAAACTCCTTGACTTTAGGGTTGTCTCCGAACCCTGAATTTTTGTGGCTCCTGCCCTTCCCCTGCATGGAGCAGGTGACTCTGGGGGTACGGGCTCCACTCTTTGATGCAGGTTTGATTGACTAATCCCATCCTCTCTGCCGTGGATTGGTTCTGGATAAATGCTGTTCTGGTTTGTTCTCCATGGCTGTGCTCTGGGGGTGCGGGCGCCACTCTTTGATGCAAGTTTGATTGACTAATCCCATCCTGTCTACCGTGGATTGGTTCTGGATAAATGCTGTTCTGGTTTGTTCTCCATGGCTGTGACAAAACACTCTGACCACTACCAAGTTGGGGAGGAAAGGGTTTATTCAGCTTACATCTCTGGGGTCACAGTTCATCAGGGAGCCCAAGGTAGGAACTCAGGGCAGGAACCTGGAGGCAGGAGCTGGAGCACAGGCCATGGAGGAACGCTGCTTACTGGCTTGCTCCCCTGGCCCCTGCTCAGCCTGCTTTTTTATACAACACAGGCCCACCTGCCCAGGGGTGGCACCACCCACAGTGGGCTGAGCCCTCCCACATCACTCAACAATCAAGAAGGTTCCCCACAGACATGGCCACAGGCCAGTCCAATGAAAGCAATTCCCCAACTGAGGCTCCCTCAACCCAGGTGTGTCAGGTTGGCACTAAAGCACCCAGCGCAAATATATACTGCAGCTTGGAGGAAAGTCTGAGAAACGTTTCCCTTGCTCTTTTGGGAGAATTTCCAGGAAGGAACCTTCCTTTTATCAGGGGCTCTTACGTGAGACTGAAGTGCTGCTGCCGTCTGATCTGCAGCCTGTACAGAATGCTTCAGAGGAGAACAGAATAGAATTCCGGGGGGACCACGCCGGGGCCAGCAGCTCACGTCAGCCATGGAGCTGCCTTCGTTCCAGTCTTCCAATGAGAGGAGCCAATAAATGTTCTTACTGCTTAAGCTAGTTCAGGAAATATTTGCTGAGATTTGTATACAGTGCCCTAATTTGTTAAGTAAAATAATAGGGGCTGGAGAGATGGCTCAGTGGTTAAGAACACTGGTTGTTCTTGCAGAAGACCTGGGTTCGAATCCCAGCACCCCCATGGTGGCTAACAACTGTCCATAACTCCAGTCCCAGGGGATCCGACAGCCTCTTCTGGCCTCCGCAGGCATTGCAAGGACATGGGTGCACTTACCTACATGCAGGCAATACACACATACACATAAAATAATGAATAAAATTAGAAAAAAAAATAAAGTAATAAAACCCAATGAAATCACCCAAAAAGTGTTCTAGTTTTGAGTGGATGGACAGTGACAATAGGGAGACGGGAGATAATCTGACAAGCAGGAGAGAAAACAGTGGGTTCCTCAGAGCAGAGCTTCCTAAACCTTAGGATTCCCAAAGAACTTATTAAGACTTACTCCCAGGGCTGCTTCTGGGTGGGGCCCAAGAATTTGCCTTTCTAACTAGTTGCCCAGCAGTGCTGATGGCACTGGTTCAGGGACCACACTTGGAGAACCGCTCAGAGCGGTTCTCAGCAAAGCAGCAAACTCCCGAGTTGTTGCCCTTTATGCCATTACAGTCAAGGGTGGTGCCCAAAGTGGGCTCTAGCAATTTACTAGCAGAGCCCTTCAAAGAAGGTTGGGCAGGTGTGATGGCTAATATTGTGAACTTAACAGGATCTACAATCACCTAGGACACAGCTTGTGGCCATGCCTGTGAGGAATTATCTAAGTTATGTTCACCTCTGGTCATACCTGTGTGTAGCACCGTTCCATGGGCAGCCGAGCAATGATCACTGCTGACTACGGGTGTGATGTGACCAGATGTCCCAAGCTCTTCCCACCATGATGTCCCCCATGATGGACTGTGCCCTTGAACTGTGAGCAAAATTAAACTCTTCCTTAAATTAATTTTGTCAAGATATTTTATTACACAGCAGGAAAAGGAACTAATACAGAAGACCAGATGATGGGACATCTTATCAAAATACCTTTTCATTTTCTGTTCTAGAAGCCTAGGCCCATGAGGTAAGGGTTATGACTGGAATATTTTTGTTGCCCATAGACTGTAACACAGAGCCCTAAGCAAACCATTAATACTCAGTGACACTTGGATAACTCAGTGGATGGAAGGTGTACTCTGCCAGGCTTTAGTGGTTGAATGTTTTAAAGCAAGGGTAAGTTCAGTACAGGAGTTATCATCCTGGTTTAGGATGATAATTATACAAGTAAGACTTACCTAGTTGCTTAGAAACTCCAGCAACCTCTCCTTTAAGGGAAATGTGCTGCTTAAGTCTCCTTTGAAGCCTTGGGATTCTGAAAAGGAAGACTGTCATGTAAACTTGCTGTTTTCCGTGTGAGCAGAGCCCCCAGTGAATCTCTCTGTTAATGCTTTCCTGGCATGCAAAGCTAATTTGCCTTCAATTATTTACTCTGTCTCTAGACGTATCAGTTCCAAGTTGATCATCAAGGAGACCACCTGTGTTTCAAATAAATCTCTCTTCCCCTTTCACTAGTTTACGTTCAGACAAATGACTGTTTCTTAAATAAGAAGCATGATGGGGATTTGCGCAAAGGGCTAAGAGTGCATCTGTGCTTTCTTCTCAAACAGCAAAAGTCATCCCAAACGCAGCAGACTGCCTCCAAATTGTGATGGAGGGAATCAGCGGATTAGTCCGTTGAGACGTTCATCACCGAATGGGCTGTGAGACACGGCGTGCTGGAGGAAGGAGAACCACTCGAGTTTGCCTCACAGGCATCTTACCCCAGCTTCTCCCTTTGCTCTCTGCCTCTTGGTCCCAGGAGGTGAGCAGGTTTCCTCTCCCGCTACGATGTTTCTGTTTTGCTACAGCCTATAGAGCCTGTGAGCCCCTGCTAGAGCCTAGTAAACTATGATTCCAAATCAATCTTTCCTTTGCTACATTGTTTTTTCTCAGATAGTTTGCCATGGAGACAAAAACTGACAGAATCTGCGCCCAGTGAGCGTCCAGTTAAGTCACGCTTGTTTACCCAGGCTCCGGCTTCTTGGCTTCAGGTCCCTCTTTTCACATTTTCTGGCATCAGGTGTGACTAAGTGATTCACACCTGCTAGAAACTCAGAGAGGAATCTGAAGGGTTGGCCCTTCTCTTGGCCAGGAATGGACTGAGATAGAGACATCGAGTTTGATGGGCGGGACTGATACAGCCTGGTGATTTCCAGCTACCCAAACCATGTCCCCAGGCCTTTCTTAAGGCTTGGTAATTGCCAACTTGTTGGTTCTATAGTGATGTTCCTCCAACACAGGAATCATTTTGGTTTGGTGCAAGTTAATGGTATTTTTTGCAGACTACATTTCTACCTTATATTTCTACAAGTTATTAGAAATAAATTCAAAGGAAATACCCTTTGTTTACAAAGTCACAGCAAAAGCTGCAAGTTTGACAGAGAAGACTCATTCGGACAAGCAAATGTGAATGTATTATGGTACTTTCTAAAATGTTAGACCTGTATTGTGAAATGCCATTAAGATATAGCTATTAAGCTAGAGGGTTAAAACATGATGAAGATATTCTTCAGACTTTAAGAAAGTTCACAGAGCATTTCATGGAATGTTCTTCCTGTTTAAAAACAATACCACTTAGCACTCCCTGCCCAAATAGCAAAACTGTCAAACATTTTCCAGACTAATAAGAGAAGGCTCAATCTTTTCTAGTTTCTCTGACAATGTGGTTTTAACCCAGGTTGCTTTCTTACTGACATCATGTATTTCTTGTTGGTAATAATAGATGCTGAACGCTTCCCTCCTTTATCTCCTTTCCAAACCTGTTTAAATCTTTAAGGAAATAGTCTACCTAGTTTCTTTTCACTGTTTTAAATTCTCTGGTTTTGAGAATTACTTTAAACACAGCTTGTCTGGTGGCCTGTCCTGATGACTCTCTATACATGAAATGCACGTTTGTTGGCTGTTCTTGATCAGGGTGACATATTTCCTCAGTGTTCTGTCACTTTGAGTCACAAGGTCTTGCTAACTTTGGGAATCCTGTGTGGCCTGAATTGAGGATGTGTCTTTATTAAGACTCTTCCTGTTTTCTTTAGCCAGGACCTCAGAAATAACATCTAGAAATCATGTTCATGGTCATTTATTTGCTCACCTGCCCTTGAAGTAGGGAGTATAACTCCGCCTTAGTTGCACGGGAAGACAGGCTGGTGGTTAGAATTTCCCAGGGTGGTTTTTCCCTCCTTAGAGCTTGGCCACTGATAGAGAAGGTTCTTAGCTGCCCCCTCCTGTGAGTGAATCTCACTTCTACTCCACCTGTTTTTAGAGGGTGTAGCCCTCAAAGGTCTTGGCTCAATATAAGAATCTCAGTTTTATGACCCTACCCTGTGGCTACCCTGTGTTACATTTATGCACAAGATTCTTTGTTATTGACACTGGTGATGACCTCAGTCAAGATTAGCAGAAACTTCAGTACCTGTTTTTAAAGTTTCTTGTTATACTGCACTTTTGGGAGGTTTACTCCTGCAAGTTTCATTGTATAGATATTTTTTGGTCTTTTTGAGACAGGGTCTCCCTGTAGCCCCAGCTGTCCTGGAACTCACTGTGTAGGCCAGGCTGGCCTTGAACTCACAGAGATCCACCTGCCTCCTGCCTCCTGCGTGCTGGGATTAAAGGCATTTGCCATCACCCCTGGCTTCACTGTATATCTTTAAAGATTGTTGGTTATACTTGCATTTTCAGGGCTTTGGATAAAAATCCAGTGTGAGGAGGTAACAGCTTGAGCTCAAGCTGACCTTTTTCAGGTGTTTATGGCCTATGGGGACATTGCAAATGCTAGTCGGATCTGGTAGTGTAATGGTTATGGCCTCTCGGTTGCTACCCCCTTCACCAGCAAGCATCCCAGTCATCATGGTTGAGAATCAAGCATCATTCTACTCTAGTTAATGCGTATGGTTTACACACAGTGTGTCTGAATCACCTGAATTCTGGTGAAAACACTGCTTGCTAAGCACCTTCAGAGATTCTGATTCAGTGACTCATAGGTGATACTGATGGTCTGAGTCCAAACTTTGAGTCAGTCATGGTAATACCAGTCTTCGGTTGTGATTAGCTTATGAATAAGCCTGTGATATAAATCTGTCAGAAGAGGTTTGAGGAGACATCTACTCAGGGCTTCTAAGTAGTTTCCTCACTTTTGAGAAAGGAACACAGAACAAAGTAGTTTTGTCTTTCTTCAGGACTTTCTGAGGACGTGATGCCTAGACCTACTGTAAGCATCTTGCCTTCATCCCGAGAAAGACGGCGTGAGACCGCAGGGCTGCAGAGCTGCCATCCTGCTAGTCTTTCTTTGGCTTGGTTTCGCCCTACCTGGTTATTTCATTGTGTGAGATGCTATGTAAATATTTTCCCCCTTTGGTATTTTTGAGACAGGGTCTGTAGCCCCAGCTGTCCTGGAACTCACTATGTAGACCAGGCTGGCCTTGAACTCACAAAGATCCGCCTGCCTCTGACTCCCAAGTTCTGGGATAAAAGGCCTGTACCACCACGCCTGGTGATATACTATATACATTTTTAGAAATTAAATTTATAGGCAATTTTAGCCAACAATTTCTTGTTAGTTGAGGCCAAAATACTGTAATACAAGGTATAGTCTGGCACATTAAACCTCTTTCTCTACCAGCTCCTAGCTATAGAGTGCCTGCATATTTGAGTTCATTTTATTTCTTTTTTGTCACTTCCAGTTTTATTTTCCCTGTTTTACCCCACCCTCTCCCCGTCATACCCCATCTGTGGGAACATGCTGTAACACTTCAGCGTTGTGAATCCCCTTGAAAGGGGGCAAGTGCTTTAAACCTGCATCTCATTTGCACACGTGAGACCTAGGATCCATTTCTGGTGCAACGCACGGAGACAGTTTTCCTGGATGTCTTCTTCATATTCTATTTTTACGTGTTACTGTTTTCTGACAACCATAGTCATTAGTAATTTAGTCTGTCTCCCTTCAGACTTCAGTTCTGATTTTCAGAATGCCCCGATCTAGTCAACATTGATTCTATCAGAATTTCAAATAGGCCCTGTCCTTCTGTGCTGGGTTTTTGGTGGAAAGAAATACGGCAGAAATCAAGGGTGCATGGTGTGCATGCTCCAATCCCGAGTCATGACCAAGACTGAAAAGAAAACGAAAAGGGTACTCTCCAGGGACTGAACCGGCTCAAATCCTCCACGTGGAGTCGGAGAAGGGAACGGTGACCCCCCCACAACCCAGTTTAAACAGCTTCTTTAATCAGGACATCAAGGGTGGTTGACAGTTCAATGAAAAGGTAGAAGCGCCTGGGATTTCTAATGAGATATAGAGCTGCCTTAAAATCAAAATAAATATCTATGTGTTGATTTCTCTGGCCACGGGGAAGTAAGTGAGTAGCCTCAAGGCAATGGCTATCCTTGTCATGGTTGACTGTGCGGGGCACATCCTAGTTAGCATCTAAGAGCGATGATGGCCAAGCCCTCCAGTTACGTGATCCTATCCCGGTAGACTGACGGGCTGGAATGAGCAGATTGGTGCCAGTGTGGTATGAAGTATACTATCTGGTAGAAAATAAGGTTCTTAAGAATTATAATTAACAGACAGACATTTTTTATGTGTATGAGTGTATTACCTGAATGTGTGTAAGTGCACCTGTGCTGTACAGTTCCCACAGAGGCCAGAAGAGAATGTTAGATTCCCTGGAACTAGAGTTACAGATGGTTGTTAGCTGCCATGTGGGTTCTGGGAACCAAACCCAGGTCCCCTGCAAGAGCAGTCAGTGTTCTTAACCACTGAACCGTCTCTCTAGCCCCACCCCCTTTGAGACAGGAATCTCAGTTCTAGGTGGCCTGGAACTCTCTGTGTAGACCAGGCTGGCCTTGAACTCAGAGATCCACATACCTCTATCTTCTGAGAGCTGGGATTAAAGATAATATGCCACCATATTCTGGGCCTTTTTTTTTTTTTTAATGTGTATGAGTGCCATGCGTGCATGTATGTAAGTGCACCTGTGTTGTGTAGTGTCTGTGGAGGACAGAAGAGGGTGTCAGATCCCTTGGAACTGGAGTTACAGATGGTTGTTAGCCACCATATGGGTGCTGGGACTCAAACCCAGGTCCTCCACAAGAGCAGCCAGTGCTCCTAACCTCCGAGCCATCTCTCCGTGCCCCCTCCCTTTTAAAAAGATAGTCTCACAGAGCCCAAGCTGGCCTCAAACTCCCTGGGCAGCAGATAATGATCTTGAACTTCTGATTCTCCAGCCTCCACCTTCTGAGTGCTGAAATTACAGATATGAGCCACTATACCCACTTTATTCAGTGCTGTGGATCAAACGCAAGGTCTCATGCATGCTAGGCAAGCACCCTACCAACCGAGCTACTTCCCCATGTAGAAAATTTAAAATTAAAAATTCCAGCTCACTAGTTCAGATAAATGCTAAGGTGAAGACTTTTATAATTTCTTCGTGCTGCTTTGTCCTGCCTCTTCACGCCCATCCCCTCCTCTAGACCACTCCTCTT
Source organism: Nannospalax galili (assembly GCF_000622305.1). NCBI lineage: Eukaryota > Metazoa > Chordata > Mammalia > Rodentia > Spalacidae > Nannospalax > Nannospalax galili. The sequence continues at coordinate 45,238 of NW_008353058.1, forward strand.
TTGAAACCTTGCCTGACAACTCATACTAGAAGTAATGATTTATTTTTTTCTGAGAACCTAGAGAAGTTAGAAAAGGTAATGCCTCTACTCCTTTGTGGGTTTTGTGTGTGTGTGTGTGTGTGTGTGTGTGTGTGTGTGAGAGAGAGAGAGAGAGAGAGAGAGAGAGAGAGAGAGAGAGAGACTGGGCCTGGGTGTACCGTAGCATACGTGGGGTTAAGAAGCAATCTCTGCTCTCAGTTCCCACCTTCTACCTTGCTCTAAGCAGAGCCTCTGTTGTTTGCTGCTCGGTACCCCAGAGCAGCTGGCCTTTGAGCTTCTGGGGACCCTCCTGTGGTCACCTCCCATCTTGCTATGTGAGCACAGGGATTACAGTCCTGTGTTATCACATCCAGCTTTTACATGAGTTCTGGGGATTCCAACTCAGGTCCTCCTGCTTGGGCAGCAAGCACTTCACCCATAGAGCTGTCTCCTCAACCTCTATTCTTACCTTATTTTGTACATTTGACCATGGAGCTCTTTGAAGACAAGGACTAAGTTATTAAGATATAGAATCTCTTTTTAAAAATTCTCTATAGAGGATTCATCACAGTGTTTTAAATGTAGCGGGTATTCAATAAATATTAGTTGATTTGTTGATTTTTTTTTTTCCTGTGAAGAATGTAGCAAAAATCATCTGAAAGACTTTTTTCATATAGGGTCTGAGGATGGGCATCAAAACTCCTTGAAATTGAATGCAAAGTAGACCTTTTCTGAGGACAGAGGTAGTAACTGTCAACAGAGTTACAGAGGGGTTCTTGATTCCCTTCCAAATGCTCAGAATTAATGAACTAGTTTATTAATTGTCTTTCTTCCGGATAATAGGTTTTCCCAAGGTGTTGATGCTGCTGTCCTGACCTCACAAATGTTATGGTAATAAGAGCTCCCTGGGGATACCTCAGTTCTGTTTAGTCATTCATGGAACAAATATACAGGTTAAATGGAATTCACACACTATGATTAAGCTGATTGTATTGCACACCACTACATTACTGTGCTTCCAAGTGCCAACAATGATGTGGTGGTTGGCTATGTGGGCTCAGGGCCAGGTGGCCTGTGCTTGAGTCCCAGCTCTGTCACTCACGGTGCGACCTTAGGCAAGTTACTTAAATTCTGAGTCTAGTTTTCTTCACTTGTAAAACGAGGACAGTAATAGGGATCTAACTCCTGGCACTGTTCTCAGAATTCAATGAATCAGTGCATGAAAACCATTGGCCAGCGTCTCTTGTGCCACACGAGTGGGTGTGCTAGCGCTCCTTGTGCCACATGAGTGGGTGTGCCAGCGCTCCTTGTTCTATTGCTTTCAGTGCTGTTCAGTTGTGGCTCTCATGCTCATCGGTGCGGATCAGACACAACAATCGCATCTTCCTATTTTACCATGGAATTCTCTTCTCTGTCCTCACATTGGGGGCAGGTCAGATGGATAAAGTGGTTTGTAGAGATTATGAGATTTCACTCTGGTTTTTCTTGCTTGACTTTTCTTGACCCTCAGAGGTCAAGTTCTCACACTATGAAGGTGTTCAGACCATTTTAAATATGAGGTCGTAGATTCAGGAGTCTTTGAATTTCAGTGAATGTGCCTTATATTTAAAAACATTAACAACAAATATGCTTTATTCTCAAAAAAAAAATTTAGAACAGTCTTTTAGTCATTGCTGAAGACATAGTTAACTTGTAGAGGGATGGAGTGAATTGCAGGGATTTGGACTGCCTGGAATTAATTCTTTCCATTAGCTTTAAGATTAACTGTTTAAAGAATTGATCAAATGTTTCAATTAATCCCAGAATGTCTAAGTTTAATTTTTAGAGATAGTATGACTGGTATCTTCTTAACCCCTACTTAAAATTCTTTATTTTACTTGCATGAGTATTTTGCCTGCATGTAAGTGTACTATGTGCATGTTATGCACATGGAGGCCAGAAGATGGCATTGGATTCCCTGGAACTGGACTTATGGATGGCTGTGAGTCATCATGTGGGTGCTGGGAATCCAATCTGGGCTCTCTGCAAGAGCAGCCAATGCTCTTAACTGCTAAGTCATCTCTTCAGTTCCCTGATTTTGAGAGCAGCAGAAATATTATTGAAATGAATTTTGTCAGGGGAGGGATTATGTTAAATGAAGGAGTTTGTTGGATTTTATTTTTCTGCTTGTATTGGCGGGACTTTGAGAAGGAAGGGTGAGTTCCAGAGGTGCTGTGGCAGATGTCTTAAATGTACATCTTGTCCCACACCTCCCTGAAAATGGAGAATCATAATTAAACAACAGCTATCAGGTGCTCCAGAGTCTAAGAGCTCTTGGACTTAGAATATACATGTTAAAGGGGGAGATAATTTTCCATTTGTGGTCTGGGATAATGGAATTATAATGAAAATTAGGCTTAAGGCAGGTGTGGTGGTGCACGTCTTTAACCCCAGCACTCGGGAGGCAGAGGCAGGCGGATCTCTGTGAGTGCAAGGCCAGCCTGGTCTACATAGTGAGGTCCAGGCCAGCTGGGGCTACAGGGAGACCTTGTCTCAAAAAGACCAAAAAAAAAAAAAAAAAAAAAAAAAAAAAAAAAAAAAAAGCAACTTGAGTTTTGATGGATTCTTATTGTTTTAAAATTCTCCACAGTATTTTCGTGGTCTGTACCAGGGGCACAGCTCTGAGAACGGAGGCACAGGTTGGGTGGGACACACAAGCATTTTGCCCAGGATAATATGAGTTTTCCAAGCTGTTCCTCATCTGTATGGCCTGTCAAGGCAGCTAGCCTCCTACCCTCACAGATTTAGTGACGGGACATGTACCAGAGTTGGGGGGAGGGGGCTGATAACAGAAGAATTCCATGTAACTGTACAATTCTACATGTCAAGCGAAGACCACAGACGTCTGAGGCCTCGAGACACTGCCATCCTGGGATGGGTCTGTGCCTTCCCTTCTCCACGCTCCCTCCCTGGAGCCTCCATGGATGTATGTCCCTCTAGTCCCCGCTCATACATGTCACTAGGGCAAGCTGGTTCCCTTCACCCGTTTGGCTTTCTTCATCCTGCCTCTTGGCTACTTCTGTTGCTTTCTTCTTCACTGGACCAGACATGAATTTGTTCTGGGAACTTTTAGTAATCTATGGAAAAGGTTGTTAAAAGGCTTCATGTCAGATGTGCAGTTGCTTGGTAACTTAAAGAGCCTCCTGCCAAGTTTATGTTCAGAGAATTAAACAAATGATTCAGCCCTCACTGTTCTCAGGCCTGGGCAGCATCAGCTTTGTGGCTCAGCTGTGCTCAGGGGATCTCCACATGGGCACAGAAAGGAACTTGGCCTCCATGGCGCAAAGGTGGAGGCAGAGGCTGAGTGCACCCAGCCAGGCCCGAGGAGGCTGACCTGGGCAGCAGAGCTGAACTGCCTGCAGAGCTCCTAAAACTGGTAAGCAGTGCATGCTGGGAAGGTTTGAGGTTCTCTGATTTTCTGCTTCTTTGTGTGTTACCCTTTCTGAGCTCTTTGCCAGTCCCACTCCAGTTTATAGTGCCTTGTGGAAACCACTAGTTTTAGGCTTTAAAGCATTTCTAACAAACGGTAGCAGCTAACCTTGGAGCAAAGGCACGGAGCTTGGTTTTCATTGCCAGCTTCTGAAGTCACACACATCCACACACAATGACGGATTCCCCCGGGTTCTGCACTAGGAGATACAAAATTGGAGTGAATGGCAGGTAGGCTGATTCTGGGTGAAACAGTTGACTTTAATGCCAGTTATTGGAGTCGTGGCACTGAAGGCATCCAGTGGTCCACAGTGGCTTCCCTGTGGAGCTCCAGACAGGATTTACTGCAGGATGATGTTTAGAAAAGTGTCAGATTAGGCTTTTTCTGGAAGAGTTTTAGCTGTCCAGATTACTGGCCTAGTACTCCCTAGCACTATAATACAGAAGAGAGAAGCTGTCACAGTATTAGTAAAAATGACTGACACACCATGGTGAGCTCTGGGGAGTGGGCAGCTGAACCCCACTTTCTCCAGGACTGGCTGGCTGTGAGCCAGGGTTCTGCAGCTGGGAAGGACGAACAGAGAACAAAAGTCTACTGAAGGACATAATACAAATTTTAATTAGTTTTCAAATGTTACATTGTTTTGTAAAAGTAGTCATTGTATCATTTGTGAGTTAAACTTAATCGATTTAAATTGGGCTAGAGATTTTAAAAGGATTGAAAGGAAGGAACTGATCTCAAATTGACAACAATATTTTTACTAGGTAGTCCAGGATTTAGAGTAACAGGATAGTTTTGGGATAATTTCAAGTATGGGAAGCTCTTTTGATTTTTAATGATGTTAAAAATCATGATGGTTCTTGATGGCCGAAGAAGCTCTAACTTAAGAATGAAAAGTAAAGGGCCGTAACTCCATGGCAGAATGTTACCCAGCATGCTCGAGGCCCTGGTACTGAAAACCAAGTGTGACTTGATTTCAACGTGTCATCGCAATGAGGGCTATTAATTATATTATATACTATTGGAGGAGAGATAAAAATCACAGTTTGGTGGATGGATATTCGTGAAGGATGGAGTGGGTGGTGCTGATGAAAGGGTGCATGTGTGGACTGTTTAGCTAATATAACCAAGACTAGTTCATGTTTTCAATCGCATATATAAAGACATCCTTCCCTTTTGAAAATGCTGACTGCCTGGTATCCAGGGTGTGTTTGAAGGGAGCGAGGCACGGGCAGGAAAGCTTTTTGGTGGCATGGATGACATGCCGGATGCTTTGGGCAGCTGTGGTTGCTTATTTCCTGGTATTTCTGAGGCGTGGGAATGTTTTAAAGGCTGGAAGCCCACATGGATGACAGTGGAGCCCAGAACTCTCCAAATGAAGCTGATGGACTAGAAAGAGAGAAAACCACTCGTCCCTTTTAAAGACTAGACCAATGGGCAAAAGATAGAAAAAGCAGATTTGGTCACCTCCTTTTGCGAGCCATAGCTAAACCACCTTCTTAAAAAGGTAGCAACACTATACGCTTGAAGTCTGCCAGAATCAGTGATTCCTTACTTCAGCTGTTGATGCACCCACGTTCATCTGCTTGCTGCTTAAAAGTCAATACCAGGTGGATAAGGGTTGGGAGCAAACCAGGTTTCTTTGAGGGCTAGCACCCTGAGAAAAGTCTGCGGAGTCATTGTCTCCTTGCAGAAGACCATCCTAGGGAACTCAAATGCACCAAAGGGCTTTCATAGGGAAGGAAAGGTGGTCCAGAGGCAATGGGGTCTTCATGGTCCAGAGTGTCTCCTGCCCCTTCTCGTTTATGGCCAGAAGATCACAATCAGTCTCAACCGCCTGGAGATGGTTTCTGTAACTGACTACATACACATTTTGCTTTTCCACAAATTAGACCTCACGTTAAGTTTCATACTGCTTGTTTGGGCGCTCTGGACTAGATAGAGAAAAGGAGGGGCATTCTACCAGAAGAGAGCCAAATGTTCTGGGCTCTAAAGAAAGGTTATTTCATATTTAGAATAGCAGGCAAAGGAGGGCAGTGAGAGAACTCCCAAAGGAGTAGGCCTGTTACCGGGTGGAGGCTGACGCCGCAGAGGGGTTTCTACCTTGAGACTGACTGTTCTGAGGAGATTCTTCTTACATGCAAAGTGAACTTCGCTTGTTGGATGTCTTTCCTCTTCTAACTTAAAACAGCACTAAACATAGTAAGCAATGTTTTAAAAGCAAAGAAAAGTCCATGTTTTCAAACTGACGTCAGTTGCTTGTTTCTTCAAGACTGGAATCTGAAGAGCCTCCCAGGAGCCAACTTGGCCCACTCATTTCTCTTGATCATATATGAGATTTTTAGAAGATCATTTACAATGATGATGATGTTGATGAAAATAATTTTGAGTAATGAAGAACCAAATATTTAGAAAATTTACAGGAAATCTGACCCCAATTAATCATCCATAAATAGACTATATTTGGTTGTTTTTGCTTTTTAATTATTTTAGAATTCTTTTAAATCTGTATGATGCTCTTTAGGAATTTTTTTTTTTTCGTATTTTTATTTTTTAGTCTCCTATAGCCCAGCTGACCTGGAACTCACTAGGTAGACCAGAGTGGCCTCAAACTCATAGAGATCCACCTGCTTCTGCCTCTGGAGTTCTGGGATTAAAGGCAGGTGCCACCACGCCCGCTACAGTTTCGGTCTTCTAAAGAATGAAATGATCTTAGTTAAGAATAGATAAATCACATTGTTCTTCAGAAAGCTCACTTACACAGAACAGTCAGTATGTTAGCAACAATCAATGTGTAAGAAGTTGACTTGAAATGCATGTGATGGGGGCTTGTATGTGAGCTTCAGTGTATAACCGGAGCTCTTCAATAGGACTATCTTTGTCTCCCAGGAAACGTTCAACAATATCTAGAGACTCTTTTGACTGTTATGATTGGAGAGGTAGAGGAACATTGCTTGTATCTAGTGGGCAGAGACCATAGCAGCTCAGCACTCTACGACGCATAGGACAGTGCCTCATAACAGAATTGTCTGATCCCAAATTTCAACTGTGTCAAGGCTGAGAGATCCTGTTTGTGGATGAAACAGATTGTCTATTTATGGACCAACCATAAGAAGATAAGATGTAAACATTCAGTTAGTGTGTATTGACTGCTTTTGTAAGTTTACGACAAGAGATGCCTGCCTTCAGCCCTGTTTCCCATCCTAGTCAAGAGATCCTCCATTTTACTCTTTGGAGAGAAAGACATATTCCCAAAAAGAAGAATATGGGATTCTACTTAAATTTGATTTCAAAATAACCCAAAGAAAATCAAGGAAATGACGGGAACGAGTGGATACCAGGAAGCACTCTACCACTGAGCTTTATCCCTAGGTCAACTTTGGAAAGAATCATATGAACCAAGAGGATATAAAAGCCCAAGCAAACCAATAACAGGAAGTGACAGGAAGTGAGAGCAAACCAGTGATGACAAGTTTTACAAGGAGCTCAGGATGGGAAGGCTTCCCCGCTGAATTTTACCAACTTCTAAGGAAGAAATAACTGATGCTTTTCAAACTACTCCATTAACTGGGCTCGCTTTAGTCCCAGAACTCTGGAGGCAGAGGCAGGCAGATCTCTGTGAGATGGAGACCAGCCTGGTCTCCTAGTGAGTTCCAAATCAGCTGGGGCTACAGGAAAACCCTGTCTCCAAAAAAAAAAAAAAAAAGCTTCCAAATTCATTCTTTGAAGCCAGCATTACCCTGCTCCTGTCCCCAAAATCTGACAAGGATACCAGGATATCATCACTACCACCACCAAACCATAGGCCAACCAATATTCCTGAACATAGACTCAAAACTCAACACAGTGCTTACAAACTTGAAGTCATACAGCACGACCAAGTTGGTTTCGCTCTACGGATGCCAGGATGGTTCAACATATGTAAATCAGTAACAGCATATCAATAGAATTCAAGGACAAAAATCACATGATCATTACAATAGCTATAGTAAAAGCCTTTGCTAACATTCAGAATCCTTTCAGGACAGAAAGCCCTGAATGAATTAGGCATAGAAAGATCACACCTTAGCATGACGAAGGCTACACGTCACAAACTCATGGCCAACAGCATTATCAAATGGAGAAAACTAAAAGAAGTTCTTCTAAGAAAATTAGAAACAAGTGTGTCCACTTTCAGTCTCTTATTCAGTTGAGTACTAGAAACTTTAGCCAGAGAAGTTAGGAAAGAAAAAGAAAGAAAAACAAAATAAATGAAAAAGGAAGACATCAGATTGTCTACATAGAAAAACTTAGACTCCATTCAAAGACTATCAACACTGATAAATGAATTTAGTAAAGTAGCGAGAGACAAAATCAACAAACAAAAAAAGTCAGTAACTTTTCTATACAGCAACAATAATGTTGCTGAGAAAGAAGTGAGGCAGGTGTTGGATAGGCCTGTCCTCCGAAAGGACTAAGGGCAGTTGAAGGTCTGAGCCCTAAGGGACTCGTAGGAAGGGAGGGAGACGGTCTCCCCTCCCACTCAATTGGGTCAGCTTCAATTACATGAAGGGAGGGTCTAAGGGGAGACGTGGAAGAAGCCAGGGAAGAGGTGGGAGCTTCGCCACCTTGTGCCACCAGCGACCAGCTGCCAGCCATGGATCTGGAAAGCTCAGCCAAGACGTAGGGAAAAAGCCCACGGGCGTCCACGTCCATGCCTTTGTGAGTAACCCCCTCCCGGATATCACAAGCTCTGTGAGAAACAGTCTGTCGGTTGGCCCTACGGACTGCGTGGGGCCTGGGAGCCAAGTGCGTACAGCGCGGGCCTCCCAGAAGTAAATTTGACTTCGTAGCAGGTAATTTCATTTATGACGCTTGCACACAAACACATACCTAAAAGTAAATCTAAGTAAAGATGTAAGGGACCTCCTTAATGCAGATTACAAAACAGTGGAAAGAAATTAAAGACACTCAAAAGCAGAAAGGTGCCTCATGGTCATGTGCTAGGAAAGTTCACGTTGTTTAAATGACCATACTGCTCAGGGAAATCTGCAGGTTCGATGAAAAAAGCCATAGTAACAAAAGTAGTCTGGTGTTGGCATAAAAGCAGACAGTTAGACCAGTGGAGCAGGATACTCAGGGATGACTCTCCCTGTCTTCAAGCTGACTGCTTTTAACAGATTCCCAAAGCATTCTTTGGTGAGGCATTCCCTTCAACAAGTGGTGCTGCGGAACTGGATTTCCACATCCTGCCTCTCTCATCATCTACACACATCAACTCAGAATGGAGCAAAGACCCTGTCACATGACGCTCCCAGAGGCGCAGAGGAGACACTTTGGGTTACTGGCACAAACACCAGTTTCCTAGATGGATAGGTCCCGAAGCACGGGAAACAAAGGCAAGAACTGGTAAGTCGAATTGGATCGGACTGAACGGCTTCTGCACAGCGAAGGGAACAAACCAACATGTTGAGGAGACAGCTACAAAAGGGGTTAAAGTCTTTGCCAGCTAGTCATCGGACAGAGGAGTAATCTCCGAGGGCACAAGGAACTGCAAACTGACTCCAGTGATAACTAGGCAAACGTCTGAATGGGCTCTTCCTTTATTACATTGTTTGTTTGTGTGATGGAGCGTGCCTGTGCATGGTGTGTGCGTAGAGGTCAGAGAACAACTTTCAAGAGTCAGTTCTCCCCTTCCACCACACATGTGTCTGTCCCAGGGATTGAGTTCAGGTTCAGACTTGGTTGCAAGCACCTTTACCCTCTGAGCTGGCTGCTGGCTCTGAACAGACACTTGTCACAAGAAATCCAAATGACCAAAAACTATGTCAAAAATGCTCCAATCTTTAGCCATCAAGGAAATTACAAACCAAAATGACAATGAGGTTCCGTATCACTGCAGTCAAAACATTGTTATAAAAAGAAAAGAAACAAATGCCAGTCAAACCTTTATACACTGGTAGTAGAATGTAAATTAGTACTGATGCTGTGGAACTCAGCAGGAAGTTTCCTCCAAACACTAAAAATAGAACTACCAGGTGCTCCAGCCTTACCTTTCATAAGTCTATGGTCTCAATATAGCGTACAAAAGATGCCTGCAGACCCACACTATGGTACAATTGAGTTTAGAGGTGTATGTGTGTGTATACACGGAACATTATTCAGCCACGTGTACCATTGCTATGATAATGGTTGTAATAAAATGGATACATTCCAATAATTGATATAATGCACTCAAATAAGTAAAAACTTCCAGAAGATTTGTTACTTTTCCATATTTATCTCACTTCCTTGGAACCAACATATCATCAGTTCTGGGCATTGGGTACCTGCCTCTCAATGCTAGTTTATGATGAAACATTTACATATATGTATAATAATAATGTAGCATGTATATATATTCGTAATAATGTAGTACTTCATGATGTTTGTATGCAGCATTGATATAATAACATTCTCTCTTATAACATCAACTCTCAAGGTCATCTTTGGGCATGGCTCTCTGTGTGTCAGACACCAGGTGATAAAGGCGGACAGATTCCATCAGATGGCTCAGTCCAAAGAGCATCGCTGCCCACTTGTTTTGACTCTGTTGAAGCCTTAGGAACTGAAAGTCTTTGCCAAATGCTCTACAAGAGCTCAGAACAGTCACACTCATCATGTCACTGAGAAACGGCCTCCCTCAAATGAACCAGCATTCCAGTATGCACGGCCTATCTTCAGTGACAGGCCAAGGACGACAGTAACAGTTAATGTGGCCTTGTGGAGACTTTGATTCCTTAACAGATACAAATGCCTTTGGTTAAAGAAGATGGAACAGCAGGCAAAGAGCAGGTGTCAGCCCTGTGTTGGATACGGGACAGCCTTACAATGTGGGTCATAGGGTCTCCCCTGGATTCTACTCTGGGCCATCCAGAGATGCCTACTGTCAGACATGGCCTCTATCAGCTGCTGGCCTCATCACAAGACACTACTACGATACAAAATTAACAAGTTTCTTTTCAAGACCCCTGGGAGCTACCATGGTAATGTGGCTTCAGTAAGTGCCATGGACACAGGGTTTCCCAGAGGTACCAATCTCGAAGCCTTTGTTATCAGTGTGTCCCGTGAGCCACACCTGGAGGAACCACCTCTTCTGTGTCTGAATTTCCATCTCTGCTGAGAACTTCTTGGTCTGTAGGTTGTCAGAGCTCACCTTAGGAAATTCGGCAGCCGAATGAATTGGTCTGCTAGTTTGCATTTTGATGGGAAATAAATAACAACAACAACAAAAAATCTGACTTGAACTATATCGCAGAGGAGAAATTTTTATCTTGAGTATATCTGTTAATATATGTTATCTTTATTATTAAGGCAGCATTTTTAAAGAAATGCAAAATATAAGCCTTTGCATTTTATAGCCAAGTTTATGCCTCTATTTAGTTTTGCCGTGGGAGGAGTGTACGTGTGTGAGTGACCTTGATTAGCATTCAGTGAGCTAAAAACTTGTGCTTTTTCAGACAACTAAAGTTAGATGCATGTTTAGTTTGAAGCCCAAGTAAATCTTTTACACATGATGTTTCTCATGATCCGGGTTGTTTCCAGTACTCTATTAATCTACCTATAACGTAAGGATGAGATTTCGGTTATGGGTCTCAAATACCTTCAGGGCACAGATAATTAGTAATCTTGAAAAGAACTAACACCCAGATAGCATGGGCTGATTCTGCATAGCTGCACGTCCTTTGTCTCCCATCTTACAGAGGCACCAAGACCCTCTGTGCGCTGCTGGATAAGATCGCCTTACCGTGTTGGTGAGGCTGCACACATTCTCTCAGGGCTGTGTCTATGTGTTTGCGTGCTGATGCCGAGACAAAACTCAGGACGTATTTGGAGACTGCCTTGTTTTTAGCTTAGTTTCTTTTCCTTTCCTGTGACAAAATGCTCTGACCAAAACACCTTAAAGAGAAATGTTTTACTCTGGCTCGCAGTTCCAGGGTGCACTGGGCATAATGTCTCAAGGTTCATGCGTGCTGTACCATGTGTAAGAACATCCTTCCCTTTCAAGGCTGAACAACGCTCCCTCGTATGCATTCACCACATTTCGCTTATCCAGTCGTCAGCTGATAGGTCCTTGGGCGGCTTCCAGGTTTCAGCTGTTGTGAACACTGCTGCTATTGAACATGGCACATGGCTTTCTCCTCATGAGCCTGCTTGCATTCATTCCTCTTGGCTGTATACCCAGAAGGGAATGCTTTTCCTTGGCTCTTTTCTGGCTGGTGATTGTATTTTTAAATTCTTGAGGAACTGCCACACTGTTTCCAACTCAGTTTTACTATTTCCCGCTTTAATTGACAATACTCCGAAGCTCTAGTATTCCCACATCTTCACTACCGCATTTGCTGTTTGTTTTTGTTTGGGTGTGGGAGGGTATCTCCTAGTTTTGGTTCGCATCTCTCTAATGGTTAGTGATGTTAAATTTGTCCAGTGCTTATCAGCTATCTCTGTGTTTTCTTTGGAGAATATCTGTGCAACTTCCTTTGCCCTTTTGGTTTGGTTTGGTTTTAGTTTTTTTGAGACAGGGTCTCCCTGTAGCCCTACATAGACCAGGCTGGCCTCGATCTCACAGAGATCCACCTGCCTCTGTCTCCCGAGTGCTGGAATTAAAGACAGGCGCAACCACGCCCAGCTCTTTGTGCATTTTTAAATTGGGTTGTTTGGGGTTTTTTTCTTTTTCTTTTTGGTAAGTCTTAGGAGTCTTCTATAGTTATTGATCCTTTATTTGAATCATGATTTATTAATATGTCCTCCCATTCTGTCACTTTCCATTTTGTGTTGATACTATTCTTTGATACATACATGCTTTAAATTTTCATGAAGCCCCATTTGTCTGTTTTTCTTTATTACTTTGTTAAGTGTAAAAAAAAGAAGCGCTATTAGCTGGGCATGGTGGTGCACGCCTGTAGTCCCAGCACTCAGGAGGCAGAGGCAGGCAGATCTCTGTGAGTCCAAGGCCAGCCTGGTCTACATAGTGAGTTCTGGGACAGCTGGGGCTACAGGGAGACCCTGTCTCAAAAAGACCAATAAAAAAAAGCAGCACTATTTAATTCAAGTGGCTGGTCCATAATCTGAACTCAGGACACTGTTTTAAAATGTTCTGCCTAGTGGCTAGAGAGATGGTTCAGCAGTTAAGACCACTGACTGTGCTTGTAGAGGACCTGGGTTGGGTTCCCAGCACCCACATGGCCACTAACCACCATCCACAACTCCAACTCCAGGGGAATCCAACACCCTCTTCTGACCTCTGCAGGCATTGCACACCTGTGGTGCGCATACATACATGTGGTCGAAATATTCATACACATAAAAATATATAAATATTCTTCCTGAACACTGAGTTCCTGTTGTAACACACACACACACACACACACACACACACACACATCCATCTTGCCATATTATAACGAGGTTGAATGCAAGTCTTGTTGTAAGGACCCTGTTAAGGGCTAGGGAGCTGTCCCTTTTAAATGTTGTTTGAGGCAAAAACGAGTGATTTTCTCTTCTGGCTGGAGGTTAGTGTTTCCTCAGCCCATTTTTCTTTATGGCTCTGTTGGGAAGTGATTATGCCGAAAAGCTGCTCCTCCTGAGGGTGAAGGACTAGAACATGGCAACTCGCTTTTTACCAGAGTGTCTAGTTAGCCACAAGTAAGCTCCTTTCCCTTTTAAGCTGCGGTAGATGTCAGCTGACATACCTCTTGCTTCCTTGGAGGGAATCTGCCTCAAGTGTTTTCTTTAACATTTTTACTTCGTTTTGCACATTGAAACAGGGAAAAATGGTCTTCCAGCTATTCATGTCTTATATTTAAAAAGCAAAATAAACAAAACTCTTATCCTATAGAACCAGCTTAATCAAATATCACCCAAATGTTCTTTTTATAAAAAAAAAAAAAAAAAACAGAGGCAGCTGAGTATTCATAAAGTATTCTGTGTTACTTGTTTTCAGCCATATGAAGTAACATTTCTTGTTGAGAAGACTTAGAGGCCCTTTTCTGTCCAGGTCAGTGTCTGAATCATGCTATCACCGACAATGGGTCGGCGGCAAAATGCATGAGGAGCAGTCGCCACAAGACACACTCTGTGCCTGAGACTGTTTTTATAGCTGGCTGCAAATGACTAAGAGAGACCAAAAGTAGTTGAGTCACGTGATGGCCCTGACTGTGCATTAGGGGAAAGCTACAGAGAGAGGTTATTGAGAAGGACCCATTGTTTCCAAGGGCCTCATCAGTTATGAGAAACTATGTGAACGAAAGAAAGGCACGAGACATTAAAATAGCGTGTACGGTCGTCTTCCACTCGACTGAGCCACTGCTGGATGTCAGAGAGCTGCCCGGGCACTGGGGTACTCGGGGTGCGACTGCGTGCTCGGTGGAGCAGGCGAGCCGGTGAACAGCTCAGATGACCACCTCTTACGGAAACGGCTGCCCCTTTCACTTTGTGGCTGGACTTGGGTGTGGTAAGTGATGAAATCAAATGGCCGAATGGACTGTGCTAGCAGGTCACAGCTGGCTGACGGTGCAGCCGAGAGGCTTTGAGTCGGCCTTGTAACAGTATTCAGCATTTTCTCCCTCTCGTTAGAGTCAGAGAAGCCCTACATTCAGAATAAAACCCTTTCGTGGCCCTTGCTGAACAGAAGCCCCCGCGAAACATCACCTAGAGCAACTCTCCAAGGCTGACAGGGCGGCGGGGGGGGAGGG
>NW_008353058.1:59571-65903 GCF_000622305.1 Nannospalax galili
ATGTTTTATTACCTACTGATATAAACAACATAAAAATATTTGTGAGCTTGTATGATCTACTTTCCACTAAAATATGTGTATTTTTCTTTGAAGATCTATATTAAAAATTTACTTGTTTTAGGGATTGTTTTCCAAAACACCAGTTCATTTTTGAGGAAGTTTGACTTTATCAGGAATTTACTTGAATTTCAATTCCTGATTGGAATGAAATCTTTGACTGTTTCTTAAACTTGATAGATTTTAAGCAAAACCATTGTAAAATATTTACAACAGACTGTATCTTGCCTAAACTGTTTCTTGAACAGTAGGGATAGGAGCAGACTTTTTTTTTTTTGAGACCAGGCTTGGCCTCGAACTCACTGAGATCCACCTGCCTCTGCCTCCCTTAGTGCTGGGACTGAAGGCCTGCGCTACCCCAACCAGCAGGAGCAGACTTTCAAAACTGCTTTTGTAATAAAGAACACAGGAGGATCTCTGAACACATCAGACCCTTGAAGGCCAGTAGCTATTGGTATCTCCCATTAGAATTCTTCGATTTGACATCAGAGACTTCTAAAGAAAACCACTGTGTATACCTCAGAGGCGAGAGTAAAAAAAAATAGGAGAAATGAGTTTGAATATTCTACTCCTTATAAGAATTCATCATTGTTAAAACACCCTCTGTTTATAAAAGAGCAGCATGGGTAATTAGTTGAGTTTCTCATACTGTAGCACAGACAGCAGAAGCATATGTAACTGTCAGTGTTATCTGCTATTGCAGACCGACTCTGTTGTCTTCAAAAATGGAACTTGTTCTCTCTCCAGAGTTATCTTCTTGTGTGGGACAAATACTGACACACCTTACGTCCAGCTGGTTCACTTCCTCACCTGTGTCTCTTTGTGACTTCAGGTTTAGTTTGTAAGAAGCAGTCCTTTCTTTTTCTTTTATTATTTTTATTTCATGTGTATGAGTGTGTTGCCTGCATGCATGTGAGTGCACCTGTGTCGTGCAATGCCGCGGAGGTCAGAAGAGGGCTTCGGAGTCCCCTGGAACTGGACTTAAGGACGGTTCGTAGCCACCATGTGGGTGCTGGGAATCGAGCCCGGGTCCTCTGCAAGAGCAGTCAGTGCTCTTAACCACTGAGCCGAGCTGTCTCCCCAGCTCCAGGAAGCTGTCCTTTCTTAAAGGGACTCTTTGAATGAAAAGAATGCAATCTTACTATTGAATTCAGACACAGCGAGCATTTTGTATTTTAAAACCGTTTTGTTTTAGGGGTAGGAGGGTACAATTTTGTGTAAGCGTGTGTGTGTGTGTGTGTGTGTGTGTGTGTGTGTGTGTGTGTGTGCATACACTCGGGTTTAGAGGCCAGAGAACAACCTGGCCTGTCATTCCCAAGGCTCTTGTCTACTTTGTTTTTTGAGAGAGGGTCTCTCACTGATCTGGAGCTTCCCAAGTAGGTAAATCCGCCTGGCCAGTGGTCCCTAGGGATCTAGCTTCTCTTTCCAACACAGGTGTAACTGTGTCCTATCATAGTGATGATTATGCTTTGCAAATTGAAGATTTTTACACAGATGATGTCCACCGCCTATTGAGGACTGATTGTTCCTTATGTTTTTGAAGTTTACAGTTGTTACTTGCTTAGTTTTCCCATCTAGGCTCACAGTTTGAGAGTATTCTCATCATGGCGGGAACGAGTGGCTGTGGTAGCAGGGTGAGGAAGCTTGCTGGCTGGGCAGCTCAGGCCATAGACGCTAGAGAGGAAGTGTGGCCAGGCCCTAACCCTCAGGGCTCACACTCAGTGACCCACTTCTTCCTGCAAAGCTCTACCTCCTAAAGGGCCCAGAGCTTTACAAAATAGTGCCACAAGCAGGGGACCCAGTGTTCACTTTCAAACCACAGCCCTAATCTTGCCTAGCATGTAGCTGTAGTCCGGGGATGTCCCGTCCCATCAGCCTGTGGAGTCAGTCCACCCGTTTTCCAAATCTCATGATTTCCCTTTTCTTGGTTTTCCCTTTTGTTTTAGTAGAATGTAGCCTCTGATTCATTCTCTCTCTCTCTCTCTCTCTCTCTCTCTCTCTCTCTCTCCCTCCCCCCCCCACACCCTGCCTTCCTTCTTTTCCTTCTGTTTGTTCGGTTTGAGACAGGATCTCACTTTATAGCCCTGACTGACCTGGAACTTGCTATGGAGACCAGGCTGAACTCAAACTTGCAAAGATCATTTTGCCTTTGCCTTCCAAGTGCTGGGATTACAGGCACAACACTCAGCTTCTGATCGCTCTGAAGAAAAGTGTGTGGAAGTTGTGTGTGTGTGTGTGTGTGTGTGTGCGTGCGTGTGTGTTAAAATAGCTTTATCTACCATCATGTTGATTAATTTCTATTCTTTTAAGGTATTTTATTTATTATTTTATGTGTATGAGTATATTGCCTGCATGTATGTAAATGTACCCGTGTTATGCAATGCCAGAAGAGGTCAGAAGAGGGCATCAGAGCCCCAGAACTGGAGTGATGGATGGTTGTTAAGCACCATGTGGGTGCTGGGAACCAAACTCTGATCCTCTGCAAGAGCAGACAGTGCTCTTAACCACTGACATCTCTCTAGCCCCTCAATTTTTACTCCTGTTCTCCATGTACAAGTCTAGGTCGATCCCCTTGGTTTTCTTCCTTTTTGTTAAAGACAATACTGACAGGTCTTTATAGGGTACGTTTAACACATGTATATGATGTGTAATAAACAAGCCAGGGCAATAAGCAGCTCTGTCTCTTCACTAATCACTTTTATTCATTGGGAATTTCATACTCTAATACTCATTTTGAACTATCTCATTTTAGCCAGCTGGTACCCAGAAGGGATTCCTCCACTCAGTATTTTGGTCTCTCTTATTGAATTCCTTTCTTTCTCTTCTCCCCTCTGACCTGCTTGATCTCCCGTGACCATTGTTCTTTTCTATTTGTCTATCAAATTGGTGTGTTAGTCCCAAGGGTGAGTGAGAACATACGGTATTTGTTTTTTTCTTTGGCTTGTTTCAGTTAACACAATGACCTCCAGTTCCATCCATATTTGTGTAAATGACAGAATGTCATTCCTTTTTATGGCTGAATAATATTCCATTGTTTATATATACCACATATTCATCCATTGAAGGGCATCTGGGTTGGTTCTATGTTTTGGTAATGGTGACTAGAGTAAAAATAAACTTGGGAAAGCAATTATGTGTTTGGCATAATTATTAAATCTCCTTTGGATATTTATTCAGTAGTGAAATTACGAGATCATACCATGGTTCTATTTTCAGTTTGCTGGGGCATCTGTCTGCAGTGGCTGTACTGAGTTACACTCCCACCACCAACACACACAGCTTTCCCTTTATACCCTGCCAATGTTTGCTATTCTGTGTCTTTTTGATGAGAGCATCCCTCAGGAATGAGGTAGTATCAAATGGTTTTGATGTGCATTTCCCTGACGCTCAGTTAGTTTGAGCGTTTACTCATGTGCACACCGAGCATTCACACACCTTTTCTGAGAAGTGCTTATCTAGTCTTTTATAGGCTAGAATTATTTTTCCTTCTTTTTTTGGTAAAATTTTTACTGAAATTTTGTGTGTTTCATACACAACATCTTAATCATCTTTATACCCCTTTCCGCATTGGCACCCCACTGGATTTTCTGTGTCTTTAAAGTTTTTTTCTACTGGTGAGGGAGAGTATGCCTTACACACCATCTCTAGATGGGCTGACTAGACTCCAGTGGATGAATTTTCACTGAAGACATCTGGGCACAAATGCTTGACTGGATAGGACTTAGCATGTATGGCGGGGTACATGAGGTCTGGAGGAGGGGAGCATGGATGGGGAGGGGTCTAAATTTGATTAAGAACTGTTATATGAAATGTAAAAAAGCTCAATAAAAATATAAAATTTTTTTCTATGTTATTATTGAAAAGCTCAAAGCAGGCTGTTGGGGAAATGGCTCATATGTTAAAACACTTGCTGTACCAACATGATCCAAGTTCAGATCTCTAGCTCCCACATAAGAAGTCAGGCACAGCAGCATATGTCTGTAATCTGGTACTGAGGAGCTGGAGCAAGATGATCCTGAGGCTTGCTGGTTAGCTGGTTTAGCTAAATCAGTGAGCTTGAAATTCTGTGAGAGACCATGTCTCAAAAGATAAGGTAGAGGGCAGTTGAGGAAGAGCCCCAACATCAGCCTCTGGCTTCCATGTGCATGCTCACACATGTACGTACACACACAAACATGAGCACATGTACACACACAAACACACACATACAACCCCTGACATACATCCATCCATTCATCTATGTATCTATCTATCATCTATCTATGTATCTATCAATCATCTATCTATCTATCTATCTATCTATCTATCCATCATCTATCCATCATCTATCATCTATCATCTATCCATCATCTATCTATCATCTATCTATCTATCTATCTATCTATCATCTATCCATCATCTATCCATCATCTATCATCTATCATCTATCTATCTATCTATGTATCTATCTATGTATCTATCTACTATCTATCATCTATCCATCATTATCCATCATCTATCATCTATCTATCTGTCTGTCTATCATCTATCTATCTATCATCTATCTATCTATCTATCCATCTATTTCTATCATCTATTTATCTATCTTCTATCTACCATCATCTATCCATTATCCATCATCCATCATCTATCCATTATCTATCATCTATCGTCCATCCATCAACTATCTATCATCCATCATCTATCATCTATTATCCATCCTATCATCTATCCATCATTATCCATCATCTGTCCATCATCTATCATCTATCTATCTGTCTGTCTATCATCTATCTATCTATCTATCTATCATCTATCATCTCTCTATCAATCATCTGTCTATCATCTGTCCGTCTATCTGCCCATCTATCTATTATCTATCCTATCTATCAATCTATCATCTATCTATCTATCTATCATCTATCTATCTATCTATCATCTATCTATCATCTATCTACCTATCATCTATCCATCTTTCTATCGAGATTCACAGCGATCGAATTTGTGATCCTTCCTCCATACTTCTGCCTTCAACCCAGAGCCCAGTTCCCAGAATCAGGGACGGGGACAAAGCCTTAAGGTCCTCAGGGATGCACTACCCATTTGTCATCAACATGTGTCGTTACACATGGAGTACTGCTGACTTTGGAAATTCCTCTGAGATTCAGAGTCTGTGGTTTTCATTGAGGCTTCATATTAAAGGCATGATAGGCTTAATCACTGCCTAAATGATTCCCCAAAGCCCCACTCCTCTAATCACAGGATTGGTCTGTCTGCCACCATCCATCCTGAGTCACCTCATTAGCACAAACTACCAGGTGTGATCTGGGGAGCCCACTGCCAATGAAAAGTCATCTCTACCACGTAGAAAGCCCCATGGGTTTGGAGGTTACCTCTTAGGAGGTTGGACAAGGAGCAGACTTCTTTTGGGTAAAACTAATTCCTCCATACTCAACCCTCTGTCTCCATCTGCGTCCCGAGATCTCGTTACACTGGTTCCAAAATACTTTCCCTAAAAAGCAGATTGGTTCTTTTGACTCTAAATTGCTGGCTTAGGAGTTAGCTTTTTTGAGTTACTCGAATCATTTATTGCTTGTTTTTCTCTAATTCATAGCTTTCAAAATATTGTTTTTTCTCTAATTCTTAGCTGTTTACTTACCAGAAAACCCCTTTTTGATAGTGCTAGTGGGGTTTTTGGAGGGAAAAAAATTAGGTAGCTATATTCAGTTGACTGCCTTACCTAGGTATTTCCCATAGCAAGTTTTTATAAAATATTTGTTGAGACCTGGGGACTATGCACTGGATTAGCAAACACTTCTGCATTGTTGCATTAATACACATAACTAAATAGCTGAGTAGAGAATGTTTAGAGACGACCTTGCTCTTAGGACTCATTTCCTTTCTTTGCACGTTGAGATCACAAAATATATAAATAACCTCTTATCACTTAATGTCAGGGGTTAAGAATATGGGACTAGAAGATGCGTTGACCTCAATGCTATCTATATTTACAATGTTTGAATTAATATGTATTACTTAAAAATTAATTAAAAAGAAATTTTGGAACAAGAAAAATGTGAAAGCATTACATAAAATGGTACTGCAAAATTCTCCATTTTGAATCTGTGATGTTAAGACTGTGAACAGTATTAATGGACAACTAAAAATGGAGAGTTCTTTTTATATTTAATGGAATATGTGGGACAGAACACAGAGTCCCTTTAATTACTCCAATATAAAAGTCAGACTTGTTCTCTCTCTCTCTCTCTCTCTCTCTCTCTCTCTCTCTCTCTCTC
>NW_008353058.1:65929-68688 GCF_000622305.1 Nannospalax galili
GCTACCGGAGTTTTTCAAGGTTATGTTCTGTGTTAGTGAGGTCTTTGCCTAGAAGAAGGAACATCGATTGTCTCAGTTTCTAATTTCTGATTTCTTTTTCTTGGTAAATAAGTGTCCACGTACTGACTATTTTGTTTCATTCTAAGTACACCTGTAATCCGCCTTCTCCTTTCAAACTGTCTTTTCAAGTTCCGGAAACCCGTGAGATTCATTCCAAACTCTGTAGTACATGGCATTCACTTAGCATTCAGAACCTGGCTGCATTTGACCTTGTAGCCTATTTCTGGGCCACACACGCTCCCAGGTTTCTCAACACAGCTGTTTGCTGATTTCTTTTACTTTGTGATGTAGAAGGTGTTTGTGTACCCACTTCTTCCCATCTGGAATCCCTTCATCTACCTCCTTCCACCTCTGCCTGTCTAAAGCAGACCCATTTTTTAAAATGTATACTTTTTATTGAATTTTTGTACATTTCATACAATGCATCTTAATCATATTTAGACCCCTCCCCGTAGCCCAACCATAGGATTTCATGCATTCTGTCATATATATGTTGATCAAGTCAAGTTTGTGTTCCCAGATGTCCCCTGGTGGGAGTTCATCCACTGGACCTGTTCAGCCTGTCTAGCATCACTCTGTTAAAGAAGATCAACTCTCCCTCACCCAGCAGTGATCAGCTGCCAATCGTTCCTCAGCTAAGGTTGGGGCCTCCTGCCCATTTCCCCAGTTCAGTGCTGGGTTTTAGTCTGAGTTTGCATGGGTCTTGTGCATGCTGTCACCACTGCTGTAAGTTCACATGAGCAGGCTCCCAGGATCCCAGAAGACTCTGTTTCCTTATGGTCAGGTACCGCCCCTGGCTCTTACAATCTTTCCACCCCCTCTTCTGCAATGGTCCCTGAGCCCTGGGTGGATGAGTTTTAATATAGGAGTCCTATCCAGGAACCAGACTCATATTTCTTTACAAGCCCATTTCAAATATCACCTTCTCCAGAAAATGTTGCTTCTCCCCTTTCCTCTGCCCATGGTTATTGCTGGTCTTTGGGGGCCTAATTGGGCTTTAATTTTACCTCCCATGTATTTGACCACTGCCTTCTTCTGTGGGGAGTGTGTGTGTGAAAGAGAGGTGGGGGGTAGGAGAGAGCGAGGGAGAGAGAAAGAGAAGGGGGTGATGGAAGTTGTCACTTAAATTATAACTTTTTAGGCTATACAATGAGTCATATATATGTAAGGTGTTTTTTATATAGTAGGTTTTCAATAATGTCATCTGATTTGAAATGAATCTTATTTATTTTTATGTGTCTGAGTGTATTGCCTGCATGATGTAAATGCACCCATGTCATGCAATGCCCACGGAGGTCAGAAGACAGCTGTTAGCCACCATGTGGGTCCTGGGAATTGAACCCAGGTCCTCTGCAAGAGCAGCCAGTGCTCTTAACTACTGAGTCATCTCTCTAGCCCCAAATCTTATTTAATTTATTCATATTAATAGCGTTATCAGAAATAACAAATATTTGTGTTTTACTTTGTTTTTTTTGTTGTTATTTTTCTTTTTTGAGATAGGATCTCACTGTGTAGTCCTGGCTGGTCTGGAGCTCTCTATGTAGACCAGGCTGGCTTCAAACTCACAGAGCTCCCCCTGTCTCTGTCTCTCGAGCGCTGGGATTAAAAGTGTATGCCACACCCAGCTAAGGTATTAGTGTTTTAAAATCCAGTCCCTTTAAAAACATTTTCTTGAATAAGAGAAAGTGTCTTACTAATGCTTAAGTGACTTTTAACTGCTTGTGATAGGGATGACAGAGATGGGCACCCCGTGTCATTGTGTCCAGAGAGAGAAGGGCACCCCGTGTCATTGTGTCCAGAGAGAGAAGGGCACCCCATGTCCTGTGTCCAGAGAGAGAAGGGCACCCCATGTCATTGTGTCCAGAGAGAGAAGTGCACCCCATGTCATTGTGTCCAGAGAGAGATGGGCACCCCATGTCCTGTGTCCAGAGAGAGATGGGCACCCCGTGTCATTGTGTCCAGAGAGAGAAGGGCACCCCGTGTCATTGTGTCCAGAGAGAGAAGGGCACCCCGTGTCACTGTGTCCAGAGAGAGAAGGGCACCCCATGTCACTGTGTCCAGAGAGAGAAGGGCACCCCGTGTCATTGTGTCCAGAGAGAGATGGGCACCCCATGTCCTGTGTCCAGAGAGAGATGGGCACCCCGTGTCATTGTGTCCAGAGAGAGAAGGGCACCCCGTGTCATTGTGTCCAGAGAGAGATGGGCACCCCGTGTCCTGTGTCCAGGGGTCCGCTCTGATGACTGTGGGTGCCACCGTGGCTGACTGCCTCCAGCAGCCAAATGAAACTGAAACTGATTTCTGTCCTGGCAGAAAGAAAATATGGGGGCGGGGTGTTATGATGACTGACCCCGTTGGGCTCTGGAAATCAGGGAGGAGAAGTTGAGGAAGGAACTTGATTTATGAAGTGAATTATGGCTATGTGCTTTGGGTAAAGGAGTTAGAAGGTGACTGAGGAGGAACCAGAGAGGTGCGTGGTATCTAAGTGATTGGCCCCATGTAATCAGTCATGTGCCTGGGCACAAAGGAAATATCAAAACATGAGAGAGAGAGAGAGAGAGAGAGAGAGAGAGAGAGAGAGAGAGACTGAAACTCCGCCCCAGCCTGTGTGTTGACATGCTGCCCACTCCCCCGACTGGTCCACTTGAAATTCTCATCACTCAAGGGTCGGCCTATGACTGCAAGAGGCTTAGAAAGTGAGG
>NW_008353058.1:68745-93142 GCF_000622305.1 Nannospalax galili
TCCTGCGCCGTTATTTCAGCTGAGTCCCAGAGGACATGGGTCGGTGCTAAAGGAGGCACAGAAAGAGATGGCAGACTGGTGGTGGAGATGTCCTTGGGAGCCAAAGCCACTTTCTTTCTTTCCCTAAATGCAGATGCATCTTTCCACCTAACAGCCACTCTTCAGCTTTTCCTGTTTAAGAGCTTAAAGCCATTAAGTTTCCTAGCTCTTGACCCTCCAGGAGTCAGAGCGGAGGCAGGAAGCTGGATTTAAAGCTAGGTCACCGGTGAGTTAGGCCCTCATTCATCTGAGTGGGCAGTGTCATCTAATTAAGCAATCTATTAAACATGTTCTGTGTTTTCTTTGCAGAGCCCAATTCTGCTATATTGGTCTCAAATACAAGATGTACTCGAGTTAATTTACTTTTCCTTAATGAAATCAACTGATGAGACAAAAATTGAAACAGTCCAGAGGATTTGTTTTCTTTCCAAATGTCTGTGGGAACAGGCCCTGTGGGGAGTGGTCACTGGAATATTAAAGAGGAAAATGAAGGGGTGGGAAGGACAGTTATGCCCAAGGGAACTGCTCCTCTGTTTGCAAGATGCACCATGCAGTGAGCAGCTCTGTTAATACCTAAATCATAATTTTAGCCCCCTGGAAATCATAACCATCAGTCCCCGAGAGCAAGCCCGGCATAGGAAGACAGACTGCCTTCAGGCTTAGACTTGCTCCGCAGGATGGTGCAAACTGCGCACGTCTCTTCGGAGAAAAGAGAGCGCACCTGCACCGGTTCAGCTCAGCTCGGCTTCCTCAGGTGCTCTTACGTTCTCGGCATTAGGGGCGCTTGGTTTGCAGGGCACAGCGTCCTGGCTCTTCTGACAGGTGACTGGATGCGCTCTGTCCACCGCACACTTGTTTCCTTGAGGTCGCTGTTCGGGCAACTACCCTTTCTCAGTCCACTCATCATTGCTGGTGTGTAAAAGGCCAGCCTGCAGCTGCGCAGGCACTGAGCGTATACCTTAGCCTCCAGAGAGGCCTGGGGAGAGGCCCTCGCAGAGTGAGGCCAGTAAAGGGCCTGCAAAGCTGCTGCCCTGCTGGCTTGGAGCAGCTGACACTGGCTTGTCTCTCCTTTGGCCACAAGCAGAAAGGCAGAGTCTGGGAGAGGAGGAGGAGCCAGAGGCTGGATCCTGAAGAGACCTCAGGAGCTTTCCATTAACAGTGAGTGCAGCTGTCAGAACCTGCTTTTCTGCCCCTTTGTGTCAGAGGGAAAATGACAGGACACAGGAGAGATGGGCAGTTTTGAGGGCCATGTAGCTGGCATCGTTGCCTTTTGATTTGTCCTGAGAACAATCTCCTCATTTAAATATGTCTGTTTATTCAAGTCAAATGCATTTCGCTAACGTCAGGCTCCGACTCAAAACATTTCCACTGCTGGAGAGGGAACAGAACAAGTTCTTAATAAGCAATCAGGGGCATGTTCTCTTCTATTCCTACAGGATAATAGGCGGAGGAGGTAGGAAAAACCGTCCTGCAAATCAAGAGGGGAAAACAGCCTTAACATGGTTGCTTTCAGCTTTTGTGGTTTAGTGCCTCTCCTTTAGATGTGCCCAAAGGTTTGAAGGCTGCTATTTTTAACAGGAGAGGAGATAAAGGGGGTATTATCTCTAATGCTGGGAAGGTGTCCACAGACGGGCATTTGATGGAGGGAGGGAGAGGAGGACCTTGGCTTCCAACACTGACTGATGCTCATCTGTCTCCTCTCCTTGGGGTCAGTCAAAGCTGGGTGGGTACCTATGTGTGCTCAGCCTAATGATTCATTTGTGTTTTCACAGCTGTTATCTAGTGGCTTTTCTCTTTTTTAATATCTTTATGACTAAAAGGAATCTTTTCCTTTATACAATGACTCAAAGGGAAAGTACAAAACTTATATCAAGTAGTAGTGTAGATGTGCTGAATCTCCTGCTATTTGTGTTTAAGTGGAATAATTATTCTGATGAGAGTGATCATGAGTAATCATGGTAAGGCAGGAAAGACCTCAACACATTGTTACCATGATCTCCACATTTTTGAAGCATTTTTCCTTGAATTATAATTTTATCTTTGAAATCAGATCTAATTTTTTTTGTAAAATCCAGAGTGTGGTCATCCATAGAGCTATATTGAAATGTGAAATTGAATTGAAAGTCAAATGTTTATAGTAATTATGTTCCATGAAAATGTGAAATTAATTCATTTTATGCCACTTCCTGAGTTTGCTATACTTAAAACACACACATTCCTTTCTCTGTGGCAAAAGTATACATAAAGAGGCAGGAGCTGAAGTGTGACTTCAGTAAGGTGATGGGTTGCCCAACTGCTCTGGATTGCACGGAGTTCCTTCCTACAGCCCGACTGGTTAACTGTGGAAGCCCAATGTCAAGGTCGAACTTTTGTAATGGAAGATGTTGCTTTGGAAGTCTGCCTTTCAGGTCTCCTGTGCGATGCGATGCTCATCCTGTCCTCTCCACTCACCCTTTTGTTTTGTATTTCTGTCCTGCTTCTCCTCTTTACATGTTGTTAGTCTCAAGTAGAAAACTCTTAGGTGGGAGTCTCTTTCATGGTTATACTTTGGGGAAGAATTAGTAATACCAACTATGTAAATAGTACTTTATACCTTATTTTTAGTGACAGTAATTCCTTTTTTCTACTAAGTGGGACAAATCAGTGATGCTATTTGTGTGCTTTGGTAGAATGGAGAGGTGTCATCTAGTAGTTACACACTCTTAGTGTAGGCAGGAAGCCCCAAGAGCTTTGAAGTCTCTGGATGAGTAAGTGTAAGCAGTCTCAAATCCTTAGGCCCAGATGAGATCTTACTGTTCATCTAGTTCAGTGTTTTCATCTTACAGACAAGGAAACTAGGGCCCAGAGGTATGGAGTGCTTCATCCAAAGTCACATAAAATGGCACCACACGGAACCTGGCACACAGCTGATGGCACTGTGGAAATACAGGGTGAAACATTAATCGCACTGAGCGAATTCTTTGGTATATTCTTTAGTTCATGGTGGGATTCGTATCACTTGATTTAGGAATTTCACAAAAACCTGCAGTCACTAAGCACAGCCCACTAGTTACACAGGGGTCTCGGCTAAGCAGGTGAAAGGGGCCAGTTCATGTGCACCACCGGGGTCTTAGTTATCTCCTCGGCCCAGTGTAGCTTCTTAGAGGATCACTGTAATAGCAAGTGTGTTTTTATTTGTAACCAGCTTTATGACCTTGAACAAGAAAGCTTTGTGTATCAGATTGCTTCTCTAGGGTTGAGATTTGATACTGATCCCCCAGAAGTCAGGGAATTGATTAATAATTTAAAAATGTTTTGGGAAATCAGAGTCAGTCTGAGACCGAGGTGTGGCTTGTGAAGAAATACTGGAGTAGCCTCTCTTCCGGGAGTTGTAACCCCTCCCTCTAGCGAAATTTTGTTATCTTCAAATGGTTTTAGCCAGGTCTAGTATCATTGTTATTTTAAAAATTAAACGTTGAATACAGGGTTTAAAAAATATGGGGTCTAGATTTTTCTTACTATAAGGCAATAAGACAGAAAGCTGTTGAGCAAAGCCTCGGGCGATTCTGTAAGGCAGACTCCATGGGACTTTAAGACACGTGTTTTGCCTTTTGGAAATAACTTCGCTTTAGAAAATTCACTGGTAAACCTCCTTGATTAATTCAAAATTTAGATGCTGAAGAAGTTAGGAAAGAGGAGCTGGACACTGTGGTATTTGCCTGTGATCCCAGCACGTGGGAGGCAGAGACAGGATCAAGTCTGATCAAGTCTTAGGCCAGTCTGAGCTGGGTGAGACCTTGTTAAAGGAAAATACAACAAAACAAACAAAAAATAAAGCAGAAGGAGGAGTAGGACAAGGAGGAAGGAAGAAGGAAGTTAAGAAAGGGTTAGACTGCAGCGTTGGGGTGCTGGGGGTTAGACTGCGGTGTTGGGGTGCTGGGGTGATGCAGGACTAACTTACTCTTGAGGGCTTTGTCAGTTCAGCAAGTCTTAATTGTTCCCTGTGTCCGTTTCCCGTGTGGACAGTTTCATGTTTTTGCCACACTGGGAGCAGTCTTGATCTTTCTCCTTATTTTGCTAGGTAAGAATAACTGTGCTTTTGTTATAAAATGAATATTAAGAATCTGAAGGAATGTGAGCTATTTTCTGATAATCACACTCAATTTCTGAACTTTCAATCAGCCACTTTTCATCTTTGTTAGTAATGAAAGTATAGCTTGAGTGTGTAAAATCGGAAAACAAAGACCAGTAAAATACAAAGAAATCCATTGCCCTTGAGCGGAAGCTGCTCCTGAGACTAGAATTACATCTACTTATTGTACAATATAAGAGCGGGAAAAAAGGGCACCTTATACTAGACCGACCCTAGAGAGAAGGTAAACTTACAGCAGGGTCATTAGTAAATTGCTTTTATCCTAAAACACACCTTTACCTTACTATTTATTACATGCACTTATTATTCTCACCTGTTTGGCCAACATTTTATCTATATATGTCAGAAGAATTTAGTACTCTGAAAATCCTAGAAGCCTCCGAAGATGTCAATGTAACTAGATATTAATGTAGTTTAGGTTTAACATTGATTAGATCTGTTTGACATAATCCAGGCTTTCCACTTTTCAGGAAAGGAAAGTTTTAGAGTTGCTACATGTTATTTATGCCTATAAAAAAATCTTAGAGATGTACAATATCTGAAATCATCACAGTGTTTTGGTAATTAGAATGTCTGCTCCAGCTCTCATGCATTGAGTATATTGGTTTTAGCCAGAATGAGGTTTGGACGCCTACATGGGACAGCCCCAAGTAACTGTTGCTTGAACAAGATAGAAATCTACTTTCTCTTAGACATGAGCAGAGCTGAGGCAGGAGTCAACCATTCTGGCACAGTGGCTCCTTGTCATCCTGTGCGGCCCGTATTCGGAGCCCTGTGCTCCACAGTTCTCTCCCAGGGGCACTCCACAGCATCTCCTGGTCTGAGCTGGAGCCAGAGCTGCGACCATCAAGTCCACGACAAGGGTTGAGAAAAGAGTGAAAAGCAGAAGCCAGAAAAGTGGCCTCCTGTGGGCGAGCCAGCCCTTCAAAGCAGCCCCTCACTGGCCAGAGCTTCGCCACAGGGTCACAGAACTGTAAAGAGAAGGGGGCTGTACTTCTGAGTTCTGGGGAGGAATATTCACAGCCGAAAATCAGTTTTTGTTGTTAAGGACTGAGAGGAAAATGGATACTTAGGTAGAGAGTACCACTGTGATTTTGCATTATGGTAAACTTGGTATTGAGGCCACCATGTCGAAAATCAAGGCATCTCTTTCTGTTTTGGTTATGAGCTATGGTTTCTTAATTTAGCGATCTGGCTGAATTTAGAAATCCTGCTTCTTCTGGGAAGCATCGCTGCTTTATTTGGCGGTCCAGCCTGACTCCTCTCTGTCTTCTTGCCTTTCAGCTGTTTTGGAAAGAAGTGAGGCTCAGACTTCTCCATGTTAACCATGAGTGTGACACTTTCCCCCCTGAGGCCGCAGGACCCAGATCCCATGGCAACCGATGCCTCACCCACAGCCGTCAACATGACACCTACTGTGGAACAGGAAGAGGGGGAGGAGGCCTTGAGGGACTTAGATTCTGAGCGACAGTACGGAAAGCCACCACCACTCCACACAGGGGCGGATTGGAAGATCGTCCTGCACTTACCTGAGATTGAGACCTGGCTCCGGATGACCTCGGAGAGGGTCCGCGACCTGACCTACTCTGTCCAGCAGGATGCAGACAGCAAGCACGTGGATGCGCATCTAGTCCAGCTAAAGGTAAGGCAGGCCTCTGGGCTGAGGTCTCAGGACAGAAGTCTGGAGAGGCCCGTGGTACCTGGAGCCTCTGTTCTGTAATGGCCAATGAGGAAATGTCCAAGGAGAAATACAGTGAAAGGTTTGAAAATAGTCTTCTTGAGGGTAAACATGGATAGATCAATTCTCTTCTGATTTTGCTAACCTGTAGCAGTTATCTAGAATAAAACTGACATTTGAGGATAGAAATAGAACAGAGAAGCAAGGACCCGAAGGGACATTTTTGTTCAATGTCACAGAAATCAGTTTTAGAGAATGAAAGGATCTTAGAAAGTTACAAAAGGCTTAACAAAAGACTCGCAGGTAAAATACCAGGCTGCATGGTGATCACCAGCATGTGTGTGATCATACCTTTCTGTTGAAGCTGATGCTTCTTCATGGCAAACAATGGATTCTACCCTGTGGTGGGGGAGAGCAATGTTCTCCTTTTAGAGGGATCTCTCCTGCAGGGACAATGCATTTATAGGACAAAGGTGCTTTTTATAACACCTGATCAAATGTTCAGACATTTGAAAAAAAATGCCTGTGGCTTCTAGAGCCCTTATAAAAGCTTGGGTGTTGGTAGCCTCGAACTGGAGGTCCTAGTGCACAATGCTGTTCACCTGGGGATCCCAAAACACGTGTTGTGAATTTTGCCTCCCGTAGCCTCTCCTCTCTCCCAGGTCCTTGGGAAGAAGTGTGTAGAGGATCAACCCAAAGCCTTATGTAGACTCTAGTCAGTTAGATGGGATCCTGGAGAAGATTCCTTCCTAAATGTCAGAAATAAAAGGCTCAGCAGATTCTTGGCTCCTGACACCAAAATGATTTACAAGCTGTAACAATCACAGAAGAAAGACAATACTTAAGAGAGAGCACGTTTCTCAGTGCTCAGAGCAGATCTGGTGCGGCCTTTCAGGTTGGTTCAGTGGATCCTGGAAGCTGGACTTCTCCCAGGGTGAACAGACCTGGGGTCTCTCTCCTCCTTTCTATGGGTTCTTGGGAAGAACTCACCAGGGTGACAAGGATAAGACTGGAAACAGTCTCCACAGAAGGCTAGCCCCATTAGCTTCCTACAGCTGGGAGTGTAGGGACCCAGAGCCTCCCAGGGGCGATGCCTAGGGTTATAGTAAATAGAAGCCAGGAGGCACTGCTTCCTGCCTGGTCCTCTGCCACGCCCAGTGCCACCCATAAGTACCTGAAGGATTAGTCTTGTAGGAAAAGTCAACTGTTACCTCCAAAGTCTTTCAGATTTGCACAGGAAAAGTAGCAAATGCTAAAAGAAAATTGGGCGAAATGGAAATAGCATTAGAAGACTCAAGTAAATACACTGTTAATATTTGAAAGGTTTTAAAATATCGAGGCTGAAGAGATGGCTCAGAGGTTAAGAGCACTGGCTGCTCTTACAGAGGACCTGGGTTCAGATCCCAGCACCCACATGGCAGCTAACAACCGTCCATAACTCCAGTTCCAGAGGATCCAGCACCTTCCTCTGACCTCCGTCCATATTGCACGACATGGTGTGCCTACACACATGCAGGCAATACATTCATACACATAAAATAAAAAATATATATATAAAAAGCCTTTAAAAATATCAATGTGTCGGTAGCTTCATTTAATTAGATCAATAATGTGGACTTGAAAAACACATTTTAACTCAGAATAGCGATGCAACATGTTTGTGCAGTCAATGTGCCGAGAGATCTGTCTTTCTCACTGAAGCTGCCTGTCACCTTTGGTCTAGACGCAGCTCCCATCTGTCTCTGTCTGCTCTTTCCCAGGGTGTGGTCTAGCTTCTCTGCTGAGAAAAGAGCTGTGGGAGACATGAAGTCAACACAAGTCTGGTGTAGGCAGTGACTTCTTGGTGGCGAATTGACATTGGCTGACTGTTTCATTCTAGGCTTTATATTAGCACTTTTCTGAGTGCTTGTTTCTTCAAGGTACCTGTCTAAATTCTCTGGGCTGTTCTCCAATATTGTGGAACAACAGAGCCCTTCCCAGTTGAGCCCAGAGTCAACAAGCTCCCATCAGTGTGTGTGGCCTCAGCAATGATCTGTACGAAGGGCTTAGTTCTATATTTTAATATGCTTAGTTAAGTTTCCCCTTGAGTAAACAATATTTCTTTCGTTGGCTAATATATCTACTTCGATGCATTTAAAAATTGAAATATATGTCAATTTTTGGATTTCTGCATTGCTTCAAAAGAATAAAGGGAGTTTAGCACAATATTTTAGTGGCAATTCAACAGGACGGCCTTGTAAAACAGCTCCCAGTTGAGAGCCGTGGGAAAGCAGAGGGGCAACTTGACACCCACAATTTTGGTTACTTACTCACTTTATTCATTTACAGTGAAAAGCAATCATCCTGGGATGGGAGTGCTCATGACTATAAAGACGACCTAGGTGTAGAGAATTTACAAATTTTTATATCCATTCCTATGTTTTCCTAGTGAAAACTCCATGTGCTGGACAGCTTTAGTGTCGACTTGACACACCTGGGTTGAGGGAGCCTCAGTTGGGGCATTGCCTCTATTGGACTGGCCTGTGGCCATCTCTGAGGGGCATCTTCTTGATGAGTGATGTGGGAGGGCCCGGCCCACTGTGGGTGGTGCCACCCCTGGGCAGGTGGGCCTGTGTTGCATAAGAAAGCAGGCTGAGCAGAGGCCAAGGGAGCAAGCCAGTAAGCAGTGTTCCTCCATGGCCTGTGCTCCAGCTCCTGCCTCCAGGTTCCTGCCCTGAGTTCCTACCTTGGGCTCCCTGATGAACTGTGACCCGGGAGATGTAAGATAAAGAAACCTTTTCCTCCCCAAGTTGGTAGTGGTCAGAGTGTTTTGCCGCAACAATGAAGAAACAAACTAGGACACTCCAACTTCCTTTTTTATAGTTTTAATTTTTTTATGTGTATGATTGTATTGCCTGCATGTAGGTAAGTGCACCCGTGTTGTGCAATGCCCAGTGGAGGTCAGAAGAGGGTGTTGGATCCCCTGGAACTGGAGTTACAAATGGTTGTTAGCCATCATATGGGTGCTGGGATTCGAACCCAGGTCCTCTGCAAGAGCAGCCAGTGCTCTTAACCGCTGAGCCATCTCTCCAGCCCCAGCTCCAGCTTCGTGTGTCCTTAAGAGCCATTTCAAACTGGATATGGCTATCCCAGAGCGCTCAATCCTCCCCCATGTTCCCAGTTTTGGTAAAAGGGAGCACTGTTTGCCTAGCCAAAGCATGACTTTCTACATACATGTATGTCTCTCAACAGCAAAGCCATCGCCTCAACGTGCCCTAAGTTCATTCACTACTGCCCAGCATGACTGCAGCCATCCCAGCAGGCCGTGTCATTGCTTGTCTAGGCTGCGTAAAGCCCCTAGCTAATCTTGTATCCCTCCCTACCTTTGGATATGCCTTTGCAGTTTATTCTCCATTTGGTAGCTGTTGGGATCTTTGAAGAAGGTGAATCAAGATGTGGTCTTCATTTGCTTCCTATTGGACTTTCGTAAACTAAGACTCAGCTCTCGTCCTGTGGCTCCTCACTGCCCGCCTCTGGCCATGGCTGCTCCTACCTTTCCATGGTCTGTAAAGCTCCAGGTGTGTTTTTTAAAATGTGGAGCTAGTTCTTGCTTTGTTGCTTCCCCAGTTCCCTTTGCCCAGACGCTGTCTTCCCGCGTGGTATAACGGACTCTGGCTCCTCATCAAGCTGTCGGTGAGAGGCACAGGCAAGTTCCAACGTCTTGGAGAGGGTTGATCAGAGGTTGGGAGCAAGGTCAGGCCCGTTCTGTGTTTGGTGAGGGATAGACACAGAGACATCTGACTTGCCTATGTACCTCATGTTGCCCTTATGTTGCCTGAAGTCTTTTCTGAATGATCATCTCCACCATCACATCATTGTATAAGTTTAAAAATACTTCATTAAGAAATATTTTGGGGAAATGCTTGGAGCAGGTTCTGCTAATGGTCATACATCAAATTCTCACACCAGCAATTCCTGATGCTTACTCTTAAAATAACCACCTCCTTCTCCTAGCCATTATTGGGTCCAGATACCATTTTATTTACTTTAAGTTGTTCTTATCAGTAACTGCAGTTATACCCCTTCTTTTTCTTTCTTTGTCTTTATTTGTAAAATTTTAGTTGAACTTTTGTGTATTTCATACAGAATATCTTAATCATCTTTATACCTTCTCCATTAGCCCCTCCCATAGCCCCCACACATTGGAATTCACACATTCCGTCATTTGTGTTAAGGCCTATCATGTCAACTTAATGTCCCCAGATGTCCCTCAATGCAAGTTCGTCCACCGAAGTCTAGTCAGCCTGTCTAGAATCCCTCCCTTTGAGAAGATCAGCTCCCGCCTGGCACTGCTTCTTGTTACACAGCCTTCAGCGGTACTCACGGACTCATGTAGGGATATCGTACGTGTAATTTTTCGGAAGGTTTTTGAACTAATATAATTCCCTCTGTTTTTTTTTTAATACTAGCTAGGTACTATTTATGTCTCCTCTTTCTCTCCCTGTCTTATCCTCCCTGCCCCCTTCCCATTTAAAATGCCCCCATTTTCCCCATTTCTTCTTGATAATTTTTGTACGCTGTGGTCCACCTCTCTTGAGCACCTCTTCCCTGTGTTCCCATAGTTGTTTGTATCTCCCTCCTTCTCCAAAAGAATCCCCAAATTACACAGGCTATTGCTGCAGTCCTTGACTCCCTCCACAGCTTGATGGTAAGACCCTATAGCTGAAGACAGGACATACTTTGGACACAGGATTTGGAGCAATGGAGCTGTACTGATCTGGAAGCTTCCTTCCCTGAAGGCTAGCTCTCATAGCTTCAGAGAGCACTGCACAAACTGGTAAGGAAGAACATCAATCAGTGATCCAACCCCAGCTTCAAGGCCTAAAAACCACAACAATGACCAGCAGAGCAAACGACATTGGTGCAGCTGTGGCACTTTTATCTTGTGGACACAGGATTTGGAGCAATGGAGCTGGTACTGATCTGGAAGCTTCCTTCCCTGAAGGCTAGCTCTCATAGCTTCGGAGAGCACTGCACAAGCTGGTGAGGGAGAACATCAATCAGTAATCCAACCCCAGCTTCAAGGCCTAAAAACCACAACAATGACCAGCATAACAAACAACATTGGTGCAGCAGTGGCACTTTTATCTTGGGGGTAATCAACAGCTACCTAATTGGAGTTAAAGCCCATCAATGGGAGGAAACTCATGTGCGGTACTGTAAACCTAGCCAAATACACTGTCTGGAGAGGTCATAGATCTTAGAGAAAACCCAAAGCTCTCATAGCCCTAGGTAAATGTAATTTCTTACTATGTGCAAAATATGGATCCTTAAGTTTACAGACAAGTATCCCAGTCACCACCCATCAAATTTGTTTTTTTTACTGACAGAGATTATTACAGTTATACCACTGGTCACACACAGAGACTGTGAATTGCCCAAGCCTAAGTGACACGTCTAGGATGCAACCTCTACACGTAAGGGTCACTGAACATAGAACAAGGGATGAAGAGAACACAAATGCATCTTTCAGTTCTCATGATCGAAGCTCCCTCATCAACAGAGGGCCAGGAATGCAAAAGGCCACAAGTGGCCAAAACACAGAGAATAAGAGTCTGCCGAGTATGGGTCCTTGGACAGGACTTCTATATTGAGGCTCACCCACCCAGGGCTCAGGGATCACTGTGGAAGAGGGGGTAGAAAGAGTGTAAGAGCCAGAGAGGAGGTGCATGACCATATGGAAATGGTCCTACAGGCACCTGAGCCCCTTCTCATACAAACCTACAGCAGTGGAATCAGCGCGCACAAGACCCATACAGACAGGCAGACAAAAACCCAGCACAGAACTGTGGAAACGAACAGCAAGCCCCAGTCTTAGTCAAGGAATCCTTAGCAGCTGATTACTGCTGGGTGAGGAAGAGCTGATCTTGAAGGGAGAGACTCTAGATAGGCTGACTAAACCCCAGTGGATGAACTTGCACTGAGGGATGTCTGGGGACACATGACAGGCCTTAACACAAATGACAGAATGTATGAACTCTGAGGGGGCGTATGGTATGGGATCAAAGGGGAAGGGGAAAGGAGTATAAAGATGATTTTATATATGAAATACACAAAATTCAATAAAAATTAACTAAAAGACTCAAAATACTCATACACATAAAATAAAAATAAATCATTGAAAAAAAAAAAGATCATCACTTCTTCACCCAGCAGTAACCAGTTGACAATAATTCTTTGACTAAGGTTGGGACCTGCTGTCCATTTCCACAGCTCTATGCTGGGTTTTTGTCTGAGTTTGCATGGGTCATGTGTGTGCTGATACCATGGCTGTAGTCATATGAGAAGGGTCCCAGGAGCCCGTAGGACTCTGTTCCCACATGGTCGTTCACCTCCTCCCTGGCTCTTACAACCTTTCTGACCCCTCTTCTACAATGGTCCCTGAACCCTGGGTGGATGGAGTTTAACACAGGAGTCCTGTCCAAGGACCCACACTCTGCAGACTCTTAGTCTCTGCGTTTTGGCCATTTGTGGCCTTTTGTGTTCCTGGCCCTCTTGCATGAGGGAGCTTCATTGATGAGAACTGAAAGATCATTAGTGTTTTCTTCATCCCTTGTTCTATGTTCCCCGAGTCTTAGGTGTAGAGGCTGCATCCTAGATGTGCCACTCAGGCTTGGGCCGTTCACAGATAACCCCTGTGTGTGACTGGTTGCGGAACTCTGTAATTAAATCTCCGTCACTGTGGAAGCTGGATCCAGGCACTCCGAGGCCATCCGTCCGCCTTTGTTTCTCTTGGGGTTTCACCTCAAATGTCTAATTCTCTGCTGTATTACTGTCGTTTAGGACGGGGCAGCGTACTACGTACGGGATTGGTCCATGCCTAGGATTGGATGGTTTAAGCCAGTTCTTCATGTCCAGTGTCTCCTCTCCCCGTAAGCAAACTTGCTTTCCACACATGAAGAAGGCTGTTACTCCCTGAGAATTAGACTCGGACACAGGCATCGAGTGAATCAAGCAAGGTGCACATGTGCTTGGGACACTGCTCTCCCAGTAAGTAGGGAGAGTCTGTGAATAGGGGGTTCCGAAGTCTTGGGGATTTTGCCTGGGGAATCTGCCAAAGAGAGTCTCCTCTTTTTGTAGGTGGCTGTGCTTGTCTCCCTCTGTTACCCTTTTTTGTTTATTTCATTGGCAATTTTTTGGGTCAATAAGTAGACGTTCAAGAGGCTGGGAGATAACTCAGTAAAGTGCTTGCTGTGCAAATGCAAGGATTTGAGTTTGATCACCAGAACCCACATAAAAATCTCGGCACATGTCCTTCTAATCCCAGAGCTGGGACGACAGACAGGAGGATCCCTAGGTCTTGCTGGCCAGCCAGCCTCGCCTAATCTGTGAGCCCCAGGTCCCAGCGAGAGATACTGTCTCAAAAAACAAAGTGGACGTTTGCTGATGAGCGACAACCAAGGTTGACCTCTAGCCTCCAGGCGTGCACACACACAGGTACCAACACAGGAACATGGACACACAACTTTGCTTAGCCCTGGTCATTGTGTCAATCTTAAAGTTTCTCTGCTGGACATCACTCTTATCGCCCTTCTTTCCAAATTCTTAGTGGAAAATTTTACTGTCGCCTCCAGATTGAACTGCAACCATGATTATAAAGTTCCCACAGGGAGTGATTGTTCTTAAAAGTGAACAAAAACATTAAAAAAGCACAGAAATAATGAAAAACACTAAGTACTTTTCCCAGTATTTTTAAAGCCGAGTGTGCAGTGGACACACTTTTGCTTGCTAGTTCTGATACGCTTTAGTAAGAAGCATAAGACAACAGTTGAACTGTTTTTAGAAACTCACTCCCCAGCCCCGCCTGGGGTTTAGAAACAGCACTGTGCAAGCAAAGCAGACCAAGAGCCCAAAGCATTTTGACTTCAGCAGAGTCCTCAGGCTGTAGGAATGTGCTCGGGTGCTGGACCGGCAAAAGCAGCCCCTCCGCCCCTCCGCCCCTCCGCCCCTGGAGTCTGCTCAGGGAGAACGCTATCCATATTCCTGAAGACGTCTGTAATAGCAGGAAAGAGGCAAGGCTCAGACTAGCGGTGCAGCGGGTTAATGAACCGTCTCGAAATGACTTACTTGGAATCAATTCCTGTAGATTCTACTTTAAACTGCCTCCACATAAGATCTTTCCTCTCCTCTCTGTCTCTGTGTCTGTTTGTCTTTGATTTACAAAGACAGAGCGTTGAATAGAATCTTTGTTTACAAGATGTTCTGATGGGCCATACCAGACTGTGATGAGCCTGACATCTGGGAGTTAATCCAAGTACCCGGTGGTTGACTCACATGGGGATTGAGGGCTTGCTGGGAAAAAGGCTTGCATCCTCTCCACAGTTGGGATTTTCCATCAGATGGTCCTGATGGGCTAACGATGGTGGACTTCTAGCGAAAAGGGGCTCCTAGGAGAGGGTTCCTGGTCACCGTGGGGGCCAAGGGGCTGAGCCAGTGTGAGGGACAGGAAGTGCGGTGGTGGGTTGCAGCACTGTCCCAGCCCTGGAATTGTTGTGAGCAGGTACCTGGGCAGTGTGGGTACTGACTAGGGAGGGAAAAAGGTTGGGGACGTGATTCAGTTGATTTCCTGAGTTGTGCTGTCATGGAGTTCTGGACCACTGGGAAAGACTACCCAGACTCAAAAAGTTCTGAAACAGCCGAATTAAGCTTTCACAATTTTATTAGAATTTTAAAGAAAAAGAAGTCCTCAGGGCAGGCGAGCTGGTCATCTTGGCAGCTGCCTTGAGGAGGTGAACGGTGGGAAGAAAGAAAGCCATGAAGACATGCAGGGTTAGAGCCTACGGGAGGTCAGACACAAGGCTGGCTCACGGCCACATGGCTGGGAGAAGGAAGTTTTAGAGAAAGTAGAAATACAAGATGCTAGGGGCAGCCCAAAGCCCTTAACACAGTAGGTATTCCTCCCGTCTATTTAGCATAACCCACCTTCCTAAGGGTGGTCCTATGACCAGATGACTGACCAGTTAAACTTACTTAAAATGGAGGTGCTGGGGTATTCCAGCTGAGCTAGACTTGTCCTTTGTTTGGCAGAGGGAAGACTATTCTTTCCCCTGTTGTAGGAGCTTAACAGTTGAGCTCTGACCAAGATGACAGCTGTGGACTCCAGGTCTGATGGTGAGCAGCAGCCAAGGTTGATTGTTGGGTACGCCTAGAACATTTTATGTTCGCCCAGAAATTCTTGATAAACACACTTTGGAGTGAAGTGAACTTCTTGGTCAGAGGCTTGGAGGACTCTGCTCTTCACACCAGCGGGACCTCATGCTAAAGCCTGCAGCATTCAGTCCCTACCGTCTGAGTAAACACAGCCCATTTTAAATGGGGTTTCAGGGAAATAGACATTTTCCTTCTTGTCTCTTCAACCATGATTTTTTCCAGAACAAAGTCTCAGCCATATTAGCAGGTTTTGACATCGATGTAGAGAGCATACTTAAACAGTGAGGTAGAATAGAGCGAGAAGTTTGTAAAACTTGGGTTTATAGACATGCACAAATGCTTGGCTTATGCTGTAAGTGTGTATCTTTCTCTGAGTCCAGGCCAGAGCAATTTGATAATTACTGTTTTAGACCATTCTTAAATATCCTCAATATCATTGCTATCTACTCAAATTTTAGGATATGTGATGCAACTAACCATAATCTAGTACTCTTTTGTGCAACATTATTGGCCTTTGTACTTAAATGGGCTCAAAACTTACATGAAATGTCCATGAAATTGCCAAACCTCAGGGGTTTCAAAGATGACTCTACTGGCAGATATGAGAACTAAAAATTTTATCTTCCCAAAGCACAAATCTTTTGCTGGGCTCTCCTTTTTGATTGATGTATACTATGGTCTGAATGTGCCTTCTGAAAATTCATTTGTAGCACAGCCTGGCACCACCCTCATAAATAGGATTCCTAGCCTTCTAGTAAAGGCACAGGGAGCTGTTTCTTCTCCCAGGTGAGGATGCAGCTCACTGGCCAACTTTAGAGCCCCCAGGCCTCACCAGAGGCTGACTTTTTTAGTGCCTTGATCTGGGGCTTCCTAGCATTCAGAATTGTGAAAATGTATATTATTTGTAAAGTGCTTAAAGAACCTAGACAGCAGTTGTCAAATGTCTTGGGGGTGTCCTTTGTTTTTTAAGGTAAAGTCCCATGTGGCTCAGGCTGGCTTCAAACTCACTAGGTAAAGAAGATAACCTTGAATTGCACCTCCCAAGGGCTGTGATTACAGACATGGTCATCATTCCTGGCACAAGTGTGGTTTCATTGTGGTGTTTATTAGTAGAGGCGGTTTCCTATAACTAGTGCGTAGAGCATGTGATAACAGTTAGTATTATTACCACTAGCCAGCTTGGACAGTTTAGCAGACTTTATTTCAAAGTAATTATTTTTATTTTTCTATTTTTACTTTTTATTTATTTATTTTTAAATATTTTATTATTTTTATTTTATTTGTATGCGTGTATTGTCTGCATGCAAATAAGTGCACCCGTGTCGTGCAATGCCCACGGAGGTCAGAAGAGGCTGTTGGATCCCCTGGGACTGGAGTTATGGGCAGTTGTTAGCTGCCGTATGGGCGATGGGATTCGAACCCCGGTCTTCTGCAAGAACAACCAGTGTCTTAACCACTGAGCCATCTCTCCAGCCCCCAAAGTAATTTTTTTTAAAAGAAAAAAGTGTGCCGTGACTGGTGGTATTGTTGAAGGGAAAGGTGTTTGTCTAGAATGTACAAAGCCTTGGCTTCAGGTCTGGTGTGTGGAGGCCTCAGTTCCTTCTCTTGGCTGCATAGTAGAATATTCCAGGAGGCTCTAAAAGCACCTGCTGTCCTGGCTGTGCTGCCATCCAGCTGCCTCAGAACCTGGTGAGACCCGGGCATCAGTCTTCACGGAGCTCTGGATGACCCGGCAGATATTTTGAACAGGGGGTTTAGATAACTCTTGCTTTTCCATAGATCTCCCTTCTCCCAATAACACAGCCATGGATTTAAAGTCACAGTTTGAGGAAGAAAGGAATTCTTCAGTTTTTCAGGCAACCTCATAAAATTGAGAAAACTTTCAAAAGTGAGGAACGGCATAAGTTTGTGCAGACACTAGCTGACGTGTTTTGAATGTATCCTATATTATTTTCTTAAAATTTTAAAGAGAAAAGAAAAAGCTTGTGTTTCTCTCGCATTTGTTGGACACTATTTTGCAGATGGGCTGAGGCACAAGGCGGCTCATGGGTGGCTGTACAGGTTCCATATGAATGGCTCCTTTTGAAGTTGTGCTGCGTACCACCCACACAGCCTCATGGAGCCACTTTGAACAGGGAAAGAAGATGGTCTGGGCAAAGAACGCTTTGGTCCTGAAGACAGAGGGGCCGTACTAAGCTTCAGCTTGGTGGCACCTTTGGAAGACCATGAAAAATAAAATATCCCGGAAGAGTCTGGGCCTCATAGAATAGTCATATCTGCAAATGTAAAATGCTGTAAAAACCTGTGTCTTAGGGTGAGTTTACAGGGGTGTGTAAGGTGATCTGGACAGGGGAGAACCACGAGAGATGTTATACGCTATGTTCTGTTATAGGTTAATGCACCAATTTTTATCGTTATTTGAATAAGTCACATTTGCCAAGTGCATCACTGAATGGAAAAGGAATTTCTTCTCCTGAGGAAGAAGAAACAGATCGGTCTGTGGTCCACAGGATCGTTAGAGTCCAGGGAGAAGACCAGGACTTCCTGCATTTTCCCCTTTGACCCAGAAACTGAATTTCTGTCCAAGCCCGTGCAGGGATTGTCAAACAATAGTGTTGTAAATGTCTGCAGCACAAACTGTTACTTCTGCGAAGGGAGCCAGTGCCCACCAAAGGAATTCCTCTCTCAGTGGTGAGAGCCAGGCACCCGTGGCCTGAGGGAAGGAGCACTTTTCATAGCGGTCTAACCTCCAGCCCTTCAAGTAACGCCAACGAAGTCAAGGTCCTTTTTGTGTGTGTCTAGGCACCTTCCCGAGTGCTTTTAGAAATAATATTTTAACCACAAAATTTACCTCCCTTAGCTTCCGAGTGCCCTCCCAGATAAAGTACAGATGCGTAGAGGTGGACTGTCAAGCTTCAAAATCGAGATCGAGCCGGCCAGATGTTCCTTCTGACATTTCCCTTCCCGCACCTCTGACAAGCAGGCCCTTTCAGAACCCCAAGCTTTGCAGTACAGTTCCTTCTCTCCCTGGGAAATCACTGTGCTCTTTACCCAGACCCTCTCTGCCAACAAAAATTACTACACACCCTTTGAGTGACAGCTAAATTGTCACCCACTTGGTGAAACTCTCTTGCAGGTCAAGTTGGTGAATCTTTGGAAATCTGTGGATTCCCCCCATATTTTCCAGTAGTGCCTACTTTAGCAAGGCCGTGAGAGACACTGCTGGCCCTGTTAGGCCCTGTTGGGAGGAGTCTGCTTTTTCCTCCTCTGTCTCTGGTGATACATTGTATGACTTTGAAGTAGGGTAACAGCAATCAACACAGAGTACATTTCCTTTGATTATTTTGTTGATTGAAAACAAATCAGTATTCTTATACTTGTGAATACTTGAGAGATCTTTAGGTGAAATTAGTTCCCACACCTAGAAATTTGAGACTGTGCATACTTTTGTAGTTTGTCCTAGAACAGCATCCTAGATACTTTACACTTGAGGGGTGTCACTTGGGGGAGAAACCCTTACTGTAAAACTTCTGTTTGCAATTTTAAATTTGCTGAATATTTAGAGGTAAATCATTGTGATGTCATTGAAGAATAGTTTACTACAAGAAAATACTAAAAGATATTTTAGCTAGAGTTTTCTTCTATTGTATTTCATACAGAAAAAGGTAGCGTTTGTATAAGAGCACACACAAACCCTTCATTACCGTGGAAAAAAATTGTTAGACTTCCTTCTGGACTTTCTGATTTCCTGCATTCTATATAAATGTGTTAATTCTGGTAACTTACACTTGAATATGTAAACCTACTGGATTATGGTCTCTTAACAGTAAGGTAGATAAATCAAGGTGGATTTGATCTCTGCTCAGATTGATATAGAAGATGGCATTATTTTGTGTGCATATGGTTCTGTCTTTTTTTCCCTCCTTTCTTGTGGTCTGCATGCGTCTCTTTCCTGTTACTTATAAACCTGAGTGTCCGTAGCCTTAAGTGTAATCTTTCTTTTCATTTTTCGTAAATCACTTTGTAGATGTTTAAAAATATGTTAGAAAAATGAGGAATTTTCTTCTCAGAGCTAGTAGGCATCTGTTTCAATGTTGTTTTGTTTTTGATTTTCAGAGCCACTGGGCTTAGCTTCTTCTACTGATCCACAGGCAGCTATATATTTTTGTCTGTCGCAAGATCATAAATATGAATAAATATTCCATAACTGTTTAATGTGGTTATCCTAAAATCCAACACATCTTTTAAGATGCACATCCATAAATG
Organism: Nannospalax galili; assembly: GCF_000622305.1. Taxonomy (NCBI): domain Eukaryota; kingdom Metazoa; phylum Chordata; class Mammalia; order Rodentia; family Spalacidae; genus Nannospalax; species Nannospalax galili. The sequence goes on from NW_008353058.1 coordinate 88,050, forward strand.
TGTTGCAGGTTTCCAGAACAAATTTACTGAAGTTTAAAGCATAAGACTTTATAAAGACCGTGCATTTATGTAATAGAATTTTATACTTTCTTTCATTTTAAAAAACCAATGTGGTATATTTTATTCCCCATCAAACCTGAATTCTTTCGTTTGCTTGTGATCTTTCATTAACATTTTAAAGATTAGCCAAAGATGGCTGCAAAGAATCTTATTTCAAATAGAAGCATTTTTAAGATGTTCATTTTCTTCTTCATTATGGAATGACAGTAACTAGACGGCGTTGAATGAATTACACAGTCACAGCACTTCTACATCAAGAGATCAAGGCCTGGGCCCCAGTCCAGAAAACCCTCCCTGTGTCCTGGTTTGTACGGCTCGTGGGTCCTGTGCTCTACCTGTAGCTTAGCACTAGTGCCGACAACCTGAAATTCTTATTTGCTTTTGCATATGCCGTTCTCTAATCTTTTCATGCAACTCTGAAAGCTTTCTAAGGAAAAATTCTCTTATCTCGTCATAAAATTGCAAGCACTTTTTTTTTTGATGCATTGAATGAGCGTTCACATTATCTTCTTAAAATTTCCCTCCTGCTCCTCCCAAGAATAATATTAACATGCCAAAGAAACCATAGCTTCTGAATCATGTTTCAGAAAAATAATAAAATGTATTCATAAGCATTTTTAAATTAGTATAATTATTTGCTGAGACTTTGGAGTTAAGGGTTGGTCAAAGCAAACTAAATTTTGGTGACATGAACTCAGCAAACTTTGACATTTTTCTTTTCCTCTCCCCCCTGCCCCGACTCCCCTTTCCTCTCGCCTTCCTTTGATCTTTTTGAGACAGGGTCTCCCTGTAGCCCCAGCTGGCCTGGAACTCTCTATGTAGTCCAGGCTGGCCTTGAACTCACAGAGATCCGTCTGTCTCTGCCTCCCGAGTGCTGGGACTAAAGATGTGTGCCACCACGCCCAGCAATATTTTTCTTAATATGTGGTATTGATTGGTTTTAATTAAATTTCAGCAAAGACAACAAACTGTAAAGTTTAATGGTGTTGTTTGTGGTAGCTTTTGTAGTTTTTTGCAGTCACGAGGTTCAAACATAGGCCTCATACATGCTGGGCAAGTGTTGTACCACAGAGCTAGATCTCTTGGCCCAAATCTAATTAATATAACCCAAAATTTGGACCAAGTTAAACCTTGGGGCCCCCCTGAAAGTCCTTATCAGTTCAAGTCATGAACTGAGGAATTCATTGGCGAGAAAGTCAATTTCTGAATCTACCTCCATCTTAACCCAGTCGGCCGAGGCTGCTCACTTCCAGAGTGTTCTGACAGCTCTTCCTGTAGCTTCACAGGTTCAAGCAGGTGCGCAGAGACGCTTAACTGTGCTGGAAGTCTCCCAGGGCTCAGGTGCTTTCTGTGAGAGGAGAGCAAAGGGGAGGGGTGGGAAAGGATTGCCCTATAGTTTGATTAATGATGTGCAGAACCAGAGGTCATCTTTCCAGGGAGGGAAAATGTCTGTGAAGTTGCCTGTTTGCCACCAGCTCCGCAGATTCCTTTTGTTCTCAGCTGCCTGGACCAGAACCAAATCTTTGCTGACTTTGTGCTGTGACAAAGCCGCATTAAACAAAAAACAAAACTCAGTTTAATTATTTATAAAACTAGGGAACTAAAGGGCCTCTCTACCAAGAATGTTTGTAGAGATGAGTAGACGCACCATGAGCGAAGGTCAGCTTTGGCAACTTTGTAGCCCTGGCCTGCAGCTCCTCTACATCTGTTTGAGGGTCTTAAGGTTGGTCAAAACTTTTACCATTCAAATGATACTAAGTACTAAGCAGTTACTTGTCTAAAGTCACACAGCTAGAAAGTGATAGAGCTAGAAATAAAAACTGGGTCTTTCTAATCCTACTCTGTTAATCTTTTACATATTAGTGATATTTTTGAGAATGTGATGAAACCTATATATCATTTCACATATATGCCCATAACATTTGGTAGTCTATTTCAAGAGACTCTGTAAAACCCACTCCCAGGGGACTCCAAGTTAACACAACATGTGACGTCATGAGCTTCTTCTAGTCACTGGAGAAGAGAGAGAAAAAGTACTTGACTGCAAATTGCACAGTTGTGTGTTCAGTAGAAAGTAACCATCTGAAGTCTTTGTATTGGGTTTCTTTCCTGGGGCTCTGAGAAGGCCTGTGGTCTTTGGAGTAGGAGAGAGCCTCACCTTGGAAGAAGAACGTGCACACTCGGGCACTAGGGCAGGAGGATCCAGAGTATGAGGCTAGCCTGGGTTACACTGCCAGATCCTCTCTCAAAGCAAACAAGCAGACAAAAAGCATTAGCTTTCTAATCTGTTCACTGTCTGAATTCCCCTTGCCCTCTAGCAAAGACCGTCTATGCTTAGACATAAAACATTAAAAGTAAATGACACTGGGTTACATAATACATTGGCTTTCACAAGAATAAACACCAGAGGTTTTTGAGGCTTTTTTTTTTTTTTTTTTTTTTTTTTTTTTTTTTGATCTTTTTAAGACAGGGTCTCCCTGTAGCCCCAGCTGGCCTGGAACTCACTATGTAGACCAGGCTAGCCTCGAATTCACAGAGAGATGCCTGCCTCTGCCTCCCAAGTGCTGGGATTAAAGGTGTGTGCCACTGTGCCTGGCCTTGAGAATTTTTTTTTTTTTTTTTAGGAAAGGCTTTAAAAAATTATATTCAATTATTTATTTGTATGTGTGTGTGTACATGAGAGAGACAGAGGCAGAGAGATAGCACAAACCATGGCATGTATGTGGTATTTGAAAGTCAGGGAACAGCTTGTGGCAGTTGGTCCTCTCCTTCCTCTATGTGGCCCTGGGGGATGGGACTCAGGCTATCACACCTCTGTCTAATGAGCCATCTCAGTATCTCATAAAGCCTGCTCCTCCTCCTCGTCCTCCTCCTTTAAACACTCTAATCTCATAAAGAATAGGTAAAAGGAAACAGCTTAACTTCTGAAGGAAGCCTTGCCTGTAAGGTCCCAGGTCTTTTTTTTTGAGATAAGGCCTCCTGTATCTCGGGCTGGCCTTGAGTTTGTTATGTAGTGGAGGATGACCCTGAACTTTTGATCCTCTGCCACTACCTCTTGAGTTCTGGGGTTGTGGATGTGCACCCTATGCCCGGTTTATGCAGAGCTGTGGTCTGCAGAAGGAGCTAAGCCTGTGCTGTGGGATTCAAGGCTTTGTGTGTGCTACTGCAAGTGCTCTTCCAACTAAGCCACATCCCCAGCCCTAAACTTTCTGTTTTAACCTTGGACACAATTCAGATTGAAGAACCGGACCCCACACATGAAGGCCATAACACACAGTCGAAAGTGTTCTGGAAACTGGCTAGTGACTGTCTTCTTGGGTTTACAGGGGGTGTTGGGATGCCCTGGCCTGCTTTGTGGATGGTGGCTCAGTTAGTTTAAGTTGCCTCAGAGTTCAGGAGCACCCCAGGAGCAAAGAAAACTTGCTGTTTCATTAATATTAACAGATCACAGTGCTGAAAAGGAATTCTTTGAACAGTGAGCTATCATCCCCGCCCTCTGCCCACCAGCTGGCGAGCACCAAGAGCACCAAGAGCCAGGCCGAGGGGTGAGCGCCAGGCTGAAGGCGGCAAAGCCTGGTTCTGGCTGTTTCTGTTAGTTCCTAGAGTTAGACACTAAGTGACACAATGACGCCTGAAAGCCTGAATTTCCTTAGCTCTAAACACCCTAGCCTTTGATAAAACTGAGGAAGTCCATATGTAGAACTCTGAAATCTCAGGATCACGTAGGTGTTAGTAAATCCTAATTAGGACAGTTTTCCAGACAAAACACCATCTGCTGCTTTTGTGACTGTGGCGTACAGGTGAGTGTGTGTGTGTGTGTGTGTGTGTTAGATCTCTGGCAAATTACATGTACTACCAGTCAAACATAGAGTCTTGTATGATTTGCTGTTAGACATTAAAACACAATAAAATTAGCCTTAATTAGCCATACTTACAACAAGAAGGATGTATTTTGTTTGAATTTATAGTCAACAGAGTATGATGACATTAAACCTGATTTTATATCATGTTAAAAATGCTAGTATAGGGCTTGGTGGTCCATGACTTTAAACCCAGTACTCAGGAGGCAGAGGCAGGTAAATCTCTGTGAGTCTGAGGGCAGCCTGGTCTACAAAGAAACTCTGGTCTAGACAGGACTACATTAATGAGAACCTGCCTCAAAAAACCCCAAAAACAGAGTCTGGAGAGATGGCTCGGTGGTTAGGAGCACTGGCTGCTCTTGCAACGGACCTGGGTTTGGTTCCCAGCACCCACATGGCAGCTAACAACCATCCATGACTCCAGTTCCATGGGAATATGACACCCTTTTCTGATCTCTACAAGCATTGCACACCAGGGGTGCACTTACATACACGAAGGCAATACACTCATACCTCATACACATTAAGTTTAAAAAAAAGGCATGGTCTCACTGTGTAGCCCTTACTAGCCTGGAACTTTGAAGACCAGGCTGGCCTCAGACTCATAGTGATATGCTTGCCTCTGCCTTCCAAGTGCTGGGATTAAATGTGCATGGCAAAGATTGGTTGGTTGGTTTTGTTTTGTTTTTTGAAAGTCTCACTGGATAATCCAGGCTGGGCTTGAACTCAGAGTAATCCTACTGTCTTGGTCTCCCAAGAGTTAGAATTATAGGTGTGAACCATTACATCTAAGAAGTCATTTGCCTGTGACTGCGGCACTGTGTATGTGTGGTGGTGGTGGGGTGGGGGTGACAGGAGGATGACTAGGGCTTGCTGGCCACCAGCCTAGCTCCACATTCTGTGAGACCCTGTCTCTGGGGATACAGTGGCGTGTGATAGAACAAGACACCTGATAGTCTTCTCTGGCCTCTCTTCATGTACCTGCACACACATAAATGTAAGCATACATCTCTCTCTCTCTCTCTCTCTCACCTCCACATTCTGTGAGACCCTGTCTCTGGGGATACAGTGGCGCGTGATAGAACAAGACACCTGATAGTCTTCTCTGGCCTTTCTTCATGCACCTGCACACACATAAATGTAAGCATACATCTCTCTCTCTCTCTCTCTCTC
>NW_008353058.1:94957-101610 GCF_000622305.1 Nannospalax galili
GCCAGCCTGGTCTACAAAGTGAGTTCCAGGCCAGCTGGGCCTACAGGGAGACCCTGTCTCAAAAAGACCAAAATAAATAAATTAGAATTGCTTTGTATTAACATATTTAAATACATATTCCTGAGCTAGTGATTGTGTTAGTAAACATCGCATTGATTGATTGCGAGAGTTAAATTAGAATTGCTTTGTATTAACATATTTAAATACATATTCCTGAGCTAGTGATTGTGTTAGTAAACATCGCATTGATTGATTGCGAGAGTACATTCCTGTGTCCTGCTGAGAGTCCCTGAACTATTCAATTCTGAACAGCAATCACAGTCCGTACAGCTTCCCTGCCTAGGTACTTTATGAGCTATGATAAGAACATGTCTTAATGCTCTAGGAATGAAGAGAAAATACTGCTGGCACGTATGGTGTTCATATTTTTAAACTGTCTGATGGTTGTCAGGATGGAAGTCAGGGACCCTGAGTCTTCTGTGATCTAGTTTAACCCAAAAAGAAAGAATGCTTGTGATGTCAGGCTAGAAACATAACCTTTAAGACTTCCTCATAGGACAGAGCCTCTGGCTTCAGAATCATAGTTTGTGATTGTAGGCCTGGGCATGTTAATACAAAGTAGAACTTTCCAAGGAGATTAAGAGAAGTGGGGTGACTTTGGTTTTAATGTTAGAAAAGAAGAGAAAAGGGCTCTAGACCATCAACTAGTATCTTTCTACAAATGAAAAGGTGGAGGTCTAGAAACGTGAAATGAAGTCTCAGGTCCGCATTTACGAGCGAGCAGCGGACTCTGAGACCCTTTCCACCCTCATGGAGTGTCTTCTCTCCATCCACCCCACAGTTCTGGATGATACAGTCAGAGACGGCAGGAGTCTGCCGTCACACACATGAAAGTTAGGTCTGTGTTGGACAACTAGTACTTATCTAGTTTATTCTTAAATACTTATAAATACTAACTAGGCTACTTTGAAGTCAGGCTGCAAAATTCTTACTAGTCACTTGAAATTGCTGTAGTAATAACAGAATTTTTCAAACTGATTCTTTAGACCAAATTGCAAATCCAACCTATTTCTTACAAATGGCATCCAAGTGACTCAGCAGTCCTTAGAAACAAATTATTTGGTGATGCTTTTAGATGCTCTGTTTTTAGTTCATCTCTGAGTTTTTATTCACTTTATGAATAGGTTGCCTCCAGTTATGCAGGAGGAGATTGTGATCAGCCCATAAAAATCCAGCCAGTTGGCCAGGCCCCACCCCAGCACTGCCTGAACAGCCTGTGTCCTTTACCTGTGTGTCTACAGCTGCTAGCCTCGAGGCTCCAGAGCTCTTCTCACTAGATATTTTTTCTTTTTAAAATAGTTTTTAGCGGAGTGTGGTGGCGCATGCCTTTAGTCTCAGCTCTCTGGAGGCAGAGGCAGGCAGATCTCTATGAGTTCAAGGCCAGCCTGGTCTACAGGACAGCTGGGGCTACAGGGAGACCCTGTCTCAAAAAGACCAAAAAAAAGAAAAAATCCCCTCAGCTGGGCAGTTCAGTTTCAGAACAGACAAGAGTTCAGATTTGTTCTCTGAGAATTTCACGAATGCATACAGTGGTTTTTATCATATACATCCTGCTCCTCCCTGTAATTCCTCCCAGACTCCCCGTCTTTGTGTCTCTCCGCACAGAAGTCATCAACTGCCAACAGCGCCCCAGCTAGGGGTGGGGGCAAAGGAACCCCGTCCTCTTGAGGCTGACCGGTGACCGATCGCCTTGATTGTGCGCAGGTCCCATGGGTGCAGCGGCCCTAACGCTAACCCTAACCCGAACCCGAACCCGAACCCTAACCCCTAACCCTAACCCTAACCCTAACCCTAACCCTAACCCTAACCCTAACCCTAACCCTAAACCCTAAACCCTAAACCCTGACCCTAACCCTAACCAGAACCCTAACCCTAACCACTTTCTCCGTTTTCTTCTGGACAATTTTATATCCCTGTGGCACTTACAGGCAGCAGCAGCAGCTTCACACACAGCTGACCACTTCCTCTTCACCCTCCTCCAGCAGGGGGAGACTGTGCTTTCATCCTGCGGCTGAGCAATGGTGAGCTCCAAGGGTCCACCAATGGAACCCACACCTTCGGAGGTCATGGGACTTCATTCCACACTGCTATCAGCTGAGCAGCCACAGCACCACACTGGGGTCCTGGGCTGGGAGGGTCCAAGCCCTTCTGCTGGCAGCACAGGGTGGCAGGCATGCTGTGGCTTCTGATACCTTTCCTTGAACCCTCACTGTCATCATACAGCTGACGTTTAACTAGTAAAGTCGTTCTCCTACGGCGAAAGTGACAGGACCTGCAGAGGTCCTGGTAGCAGCAGGTTGCATGGGCTTATTTTGACAGTTGGTGCTGTAGCCTTGAGGTGACTTATGTTTTAAAATTAGGTAAGTGGCCATGATATTATCAAATTTTTTTTCATGTGAAGAGTCTCTAATGTCATTAAGGTTGTAGCCCATGTTAGGCTCTGCGATGAGGCGGACGGTAGACCACAGTGAAAAATCTGATTTTTATATGACGTGCAAAGGTACAAATAGCACACGTTTTAGGCCATTTTTTGGCCATTAAAGAGTCAATCTTTGTTTCAGATTTCTCCTTTGCTGTATAGTATAAAAAACACATAATTGTTAGGTATGGTGATGACCCTTTAATCTAGCACTTGGGAAGCAGAGGTAGATGGATCTCTGTGAGTTGAGGCCAGCTTGGGCTACATAATGAGGCCCAGGCCAGCCAGGGCTACATAGTGAGACCCCTGTCTCAAACAAAACAACAAAACAAAACAAAACAAAATTAGGGCTGGTGAGATGGCTCTGCCTCCCTAGCCTAACTGACCCAAGTTTGACTCCTGGGACTCACAGATTGAAAGGAGAGAACCAACTCCCACAGGTTGTCCCCTGGCCTCCACACATATGCCGTGGCACAAACACAAACACACGTGCACACACACACACACACAATGAAACCAGATAATTATAAAATCGGAATGAATAGTTATTTTCCCAATATAGGTACTTCTTCAGGTGTTAAATTGTTTTTTTCTATTAATTTAAAACGGAGTGTTTTTTCTGGCACACACAGCAATCGGATCGTTTGATGGTGTGGACATGAGAATTATCCACTGAGACACTGTCTCAGGATTTACCCAATTGCCATCAAGCCTGGCTTTTTCTGAATCCCCAAAATTCTCCTTGAAAATTAACTCAAAGGAAAGTTGACTTACCCTCTCCACCTTTATTTTAAAAAGCAGAACAGTTCACATCACAACTGTTTCCTTTGTGATGTTTACCTAGTGGAAAGGATGGTAAAACCTTATAGTCTTTGTTCTCTGTGCCCGTTAGATCTACTCTGATCTGTTTTATTTTGCCCTATTGAGATTACATAACTCTTACAGCCTGCCCCAGCTTACTTTAGAAGTATGCAAAATGTAGATCCTAAACAAATGACTGACTTTACTGGCTTTCCATCTGCCTAGAGAAGGGTTGGCAAGGGGAAGGGGTTGGCTCTGGAGCGGCCACATTGCTGAGAGTGAGGGGTAGAGGAAGGGGTTTTGTTGTAACTGTTACCTGGCAATTAAAATAATGTTTTATTTATTTTTATTTTATGTGTATGAGTGTTTTGCCTGCATGTATTTAAGTTCACCACATGTGCATTGACTGCGGAGGCCAGGAAAGGGCATCAGATCCCCTGGAACTGCAGTTAAGGACAGTCGTTAGCCTCACGTGGGTGCTGGGAACTGAACCTAAATTCTCTGCAAGAGCAGACAGTGCTCTCATCCACTGGGTCATCCCTCCAGCCCCTTTACTTGGCAATGTTTAAAAAGAGCCAAGGGGGCTTCTGCCTTTTTCTTTTTAATGGCAGATACATGGAGAAAAAGGCAGATCTGTATGCATTTTGAAAGCTTCGAAGTGGTTAAGATTGATAAATGCATGAGTCTATTTGTTTACATAGGAAGGTATTCACCGTGGATTGATTCAGTGCTAAGCACTTTGAATGTTATCAGCGCTATCATATCTAATTTGGCAAACCTTTCAAGAAAAAGAAAAAGGGAGAAATACTGTTTTTAATGCCAAAGAGAAATGTAACTCAATTATAATACCCAAAAGAAAAAAGTAGAAATCATCGCATACAGGACCCAGAAGTAAGCCGTTACACCATCAACACCGTGCGCCGGAGAAGAGATGGTCTCTAGAACAAGTGGTGCTGGGAAACCCGAGTGTCTGCACGAGGACAGCTGAAGCAACCGAAGCTCATTCCCTGCCCCTCACTCTACAAAAATCAGCTCAAAATAGTTCAGAGGCCTTAGGGAGCTGTGAAACTTTTGAAAAAGTTAGGGAAAGCTCTTCAGCATGGAGATATCAAGATGGCTCTGATTCTAGTAGCTCGGGGATAACAAAGGAAATTTGCATCACTCTAAAGAGAAAGCAAGAGTGAAGGTTCTGTCTACCAAGAAAGGCAAGATCTTCCAGTGAGATAAATATGAAGAATGTGCGTAAAATTGAAAGCATTGAAAGAGGAAGCCATCAACTAGTACGTGGGCGAATGAACTGAAAGGACACTTTTCAAACAAAGAAATACAAATGATTGATAAATTCATGAAAAATGTTCAACATCTTTAGCCGTCAGAGAATTGCAAATTGAGACCATGCTGATTTGGAGGGCTGGTTCAGCCATCTGTGTAAAGGTGCTACCACTGAACTTGATGACCAGGACCCACAAGACGGAAGGAGAGAACCAACTGCTGTTTGTCCTCCCACCTCCCCATGTGGGCTGTGGCACATGTTCCAATCCCCCAAACAAACAAATGAGTACATGTGACTTAAAATATTTCTTTTATTTGTATGTACGCACATGTGTCTGTGCATGTGTGTGCCGGTGTCTGCAGAGGACAGAAGATGGCTTCAGATCCTCTGTAGCTGGAGTTACGGGTAGTTGTGAGCTGCCTGATGTGGGTGCTGAGAACCAAACTTGGGTCCTCTGGGTGCTCTTCCTCTGGAAGAGCAGCAAGGGCTTAACCACTGAGCCTCCTCTCCAGTCTCCAGCTGATTCCCTTAGTTATAGTCTGTGCCTGAACTTCAGTGTGAAGGGAGCTCTGGCAGGAAAAGGGGTCTCGTCTCAAGGCTTTCATTATAAACTCTTCCTGAAGACTAGGACATCAGGCAGAGGTTGTGGCTCTCTGGGCACTTTGCTCCCTTCTCTATTCTACGTGTGTATATAACCGGTTACAAACCACTCTGGCTAGGAGTGGTTCGTAAACAGTTTTATATATATATGTTCTATATATACATATACAAAACAGTTATCTATACGAGACTGCCCAGGCCTTCCAATTCCCAGGCCCTGCCATAGTTTCCAACCCACAACTGCTTAATACGGGCAGCTGAACAAAAGCAGATAGCACTGAGCTTCCGGCATGTCTGCATGGACAGAGGAAATTCAGTTCTGCCAGGGATTAGACAGGCTCCTGAAGAGGTTTCGAGGGCTTCTTCTGTTGTGCTAAAATGTTGACCAAAACCAACTTGGGCAGGAAAGAGTCTATTTCATCCTACACTTCCAAGGCACATTCTATCTCTGATGGACATCAAGCAGGAACTTAGGGTAGGAACCTAGAAGTAGGAAGTAAAACACAGATGACAGAGGAACATTGCTCTCTCTGCCCTGTGCTTAGCCTGCTTTCTGATCCAACCCAGGACTACTTTCCCAGGGATGGCACCATCCATAGTGGGCTGGGCCCTCCCACATCACTCATCAAGAAGATGCCCCACAGACATGGCCACAGGTCAGTCCAATAAAGGAAATGCCCCAATTGAGGCTCCCTCAACCCAGGTGTGTCAAGTTGACACTAAAGCTATCCAGCACACACTGTAAAGGGGATGGGATGTTCTAACAATGGAGGGAGGAGGCCAAGAGACGGTGGTGGAGGTGAGAAAGAAAATACCTCGTATTTTCTTATAGGGAGATCTTGATTTAGTGCTACACAGCAGTACACAGATGTGTAATGTATATTACATGTATGAGGACATGAAAGGGGACGAGGACTATGCGGGGACGGTTTAGTTTAAAAATAGTTTGTGCAGTGACTGGATCAAAACAGCTGTCTCAAATTAGAAATAGGTGCTTTGTGTTACTGTGGGTGGAAGGCAGGACTGGTCATGACTGGAGCTGGAGAATCGGATCATGTTCATGGACTGCAAAAATAGCTCTCGATAGACTTACAAAGTTCTTTAGTGCTAATAATTATATGCATTTTAGGCAAATAATCTTACCCCAGAGTAGAAATAGGTGCTTTGCGTTACTGTGGGTGGAAGGCAGGACTGGTCATGACTGGAGCTGGAGAATTGGATCATGTTCATGGACTGCAAAAATAGCTCTCGATAGACTTACAAAGCTCTTTAGTGCTAATAATTATATGCATTTTAGGCAAATAATCTTACCCCAGAGAAAGGAATAACATGCAATAATAAGAATAATTGAGTATGAAAGTAATGGAAATGATAGTTTTCAAACTACTGTAAAGCTTAAAATGCCTAATGGGAACTGTATATTAGTCCATGATTAGGCTTCACAGGTTGACCTTTTAAAATGCTTTCTGGAATTGTGTAAAGTCCTTGAAGTAATGAACA
>NW_008353058.1:103201-104861 GCF_000622305.1 Nannospalax galili
TAGTTTTAAAGGATTTGAGAAAAAGTCATCACGGAAGACAGATTGCCGGGAAGGTTGAACAGGTCCATCACAGGCCCCGAAGGAACAAGTCAGGACACTGTGATACACCCGTAGTAACACCTCTGCTTCAAGAAGACGCTCCTGAAACAAAATTGTAAGCGATTTAAAATTACATATTGGAGAAGTAGTGCATACAAGGAGAAAACCCCATATATTTAGGACAGTAAAAAACATGGAAGTACGAGCTAATGAAAAGAAGCAGAATGAAGAAGGAAAGCCCTGTGGCCGTCCACACAGACACCAGAGTGGTAAGGGAGCATCGAGCGGTCGTCAGAACCTTTTCTCAGCACCTTCCTTTTGTTTTAATTTTTGACAGAAAATAATGGGAGTGTTGTATTTAGGATGCTCATGGAAGAAAAATGGGATTCGTCATTCCAGGATGCAAGCCACAGTCATTTGTGAGAAATTAGGATATATGATTCCCATGAGTGGTCATGTAGGAATCTTCTGGAGACTGTTTTGTGGTAGAATGACCAGCAAAACATCCACGAAAGACCACTGACATGGTTAAAAAAAATCACAAAAATAAAGACGCCATCACACCACCCTACACGAAGTAGTCTTGCCAAAAAACAACAGAGAGAAAGAAGCCCGGACACAAATCAACCTCCAGGTCTGCGAGTTTTCAGGAGATGGAGGAGAGCGGACTGCGCTAAATAATACAGTGTGGGGTTGCAGCAAGCCAAACAGAATGTGAATCTAGAGCAAACAAGCCTATGCCCTCAACCAAGTTTGAGAGGAGAGCGAGAGAGAGAAAGCAAGAGCGAGAGAGAGCGAGAGCGAGTGAGAGAGAGAGAACAGATGAGAAGAGACAAGAACCTTATTGAATCAGTGTAAGGACCTTTGGGGGTGGTGATTACAGTATAAGGTGTACGGAGGACAACTGAAGGCTGACAGTGATTGATACTTGATAACATTAAGGACTTAATTTTCGTGGTCCTAATGATGACATTGTGATTATATTTACAAGGAAGGGCTTTGGTTTTTTTTTTTTGCATCTGTACTGAACATTATTTAGGTGAAATAGCAGATGTCTAGGATTTACTTCAGAGGTCAGGGAGAATGGTGGGGAAACTCAGATGAGGTGAGACTGGCCAGAGGTCCCCAGCTGTTATCGCAGAGTGATGGATGCATAGACGTTTGTTATTCTTTCTTACCTTGCTTTTATGTCTTTGAAATTTTCCATCATAAAAAAGTTTTAAAAAATAAGTGACATATGTGTCGTGTGTATATATGATATTAGCAAATCTATAACAAAAAATAGTATCACCTATGTGGACAGGAAGCACTGTTAAAGAGGTGATCCTTTTCTCCAGGACACAGAAGTAGGGTGCTGGAATCAAGAGACCAACCTAATCCTCTGACACCTGGTCATGTCTTGGTTTATGCACTCATGCCATCTTTTTAAAAGTTATTTATTTAATAACCATAGAATTAGAAGAAGCATTTCATGACAGCAGCATTGATATATTCAATAACGATTTCCAGAGCTAAGATGCATCTGTTTCAAGAGTGGCTGTAAATTTTTAGGTTCACAGTTGAATTAATAAAGTTATACAATATTGAACTCAGTATAAACACTGTAAGATATAAAATTGGA
>NW_008353058.1:104881-105077 GCF_000622305.1 Nannospalax galili
AAAAGATCTCTTACTAAAATACAAAGCTTCATACAGAAAAATTAATTTAATGCAATTGACACTAAGAGATGTTTGCACATGTGTTTCTAATCTCTATATATCTGATTATTACTAGTGACAATCGGCTGCTTTCTGAGCTCCTTGGCATCTGAGCATGGATATAAAGTCATCAAGTAGATTTCAATGGTAATGTTTT
>NW_008353058.1:106386-106697 GCF_000622305.1 Nannospalax galili
CCTCTTTATAGACTGGACACTGGTTCAAGTCCATCTGGTGGGGTCTCCTCAGCCTCCTTGATCAAGACGACAGGTGACCCACCACCATTATAGGACATTTTGAGAGATGCTCATAGTCCCCTGGAACTAGTCGACCTAGGAGGGGAAGGACCTAAGGTCCTTTATGTCCCTCTGACCAAGTTATTATAGGCCTCAAAGTATGTTTGTTAAACATCTAAGAAGGTTAGTTTCACTAGTCTGGTACTTTTAATTACTGTGTGTCATGTAGATAAATCTTGGGCAAAGCCAAAAGTTCTCATATAAACCTTGAT
>NW_008353058.1:110929-111780 GCF_000622305.1 Nannospalax galili
ACATTAAGTTTCTTCCTGTAACCCTTTGGGTATAGTGGTTCCTTTCTTCAGCTCTTTGTATTGCTTCAAGAACTCTTTGAAGGGCTGGTTTCGTGGACACAAATTCTTTTGGGCTATTTATGTCATGGAAGATTTTTCTTTCCCCTTCAACCTTAATAGACATTTTGGCTGGGTATAGTAATCTGGGTTGTCATATGTGGTCATTTAAAACTGGGAATACTTTGGTCCAGTCTCTTCTGGCTTTCATAGTTTGCACTGAAAAGTCAGCTGAAATCCTAATGGGTTCTCCTTTATATATGACTTGTTTCTCTTTTGCAGCTTTCAGTATTGTCTCTGTTTTGTATGTTTCGTGTTTTTACCATGATGTGCCATAGAGAGTTTCTTTTCTGGTCCTGTCTGTTTGGTGTTCTGTATGCTTCTTGTAATTGTATGGGCATGTCTTTCTTTAATTTTGGAAAATTTTCTTCTACAATTCTGTTGAAGATCTGTTCCATTCTTCCCCTTCCTGTATGCCTATGATTCATAAGTTTGGTCTTTTTGTGTTTTCACACAATTCCTGCATATTCCATTCTTGTGATTTCTTAAATTTTTCATCTTTATCTTCCAGTCTTGATACTCTATTTTCCATTCATTCATCCTATTTTTGAGGCTTTCTCCTGTTGTTTCTAATTGGCTTACTGAGTGTTTCACTTCCTTCTTCATTTCAGCCTGAGTATCCTTCAATATTTCTAACTGTTTTCTGAAATCATTCAGAAGTTTATCCCTATCTTCCTTCAGCTGTATGATGACCTTGTTTGTGTGTTCTTTAAATTCAGTGAATTCTTTTATCATATTCATCATTGTTAGATCGG
>NW_008353058.1:111942-114587 GCF_000622305.1 Nannospalax galili
GTATCTTGTATGAGACTCAAGCCTTCCTTTGTTGAGTTTAGATCTGCTTCTTTTTTGAACTTTATGTGTCTTTGTGGTTTACTTTTGGGCATGAAAAGCTGGTTTGTCTAAGCTTCTGGTTCTCTCTTTTGATTTTATATTGGAGTGGCCAGATTCCTTTTGTCTTCAGGAGTTCCCACAGAGGCCCAAGTCAGATGAGGATCAGATTCGCTAAGTCTTTCTTCTAAGGTCTGGATCCCTCAGGGAAAGATTTTGGCCTCAGGAATTTGGGGGTTGGTCTGGCCTGGGAGCCAGGCCCAGGAAAGATGCTGGTCTTGGGCAGCTGGTGACTGTGTCACCCAGAGATACAAAAGGAGATGGGGGCGAGAAGCGGCCCCAAGGGCCCCTGAGGACTGCACTGAAGAGCTGGGTTGATATGGATGCAAAGGTGAGGAAGAGGAAAGGCCCAGGAAGCAGAGGGAGGTGAGGGTGGGGCCAGGCCCAGAAGCAGTGCTCCTGGGGCCCAGAGAAGGCACTATGTTGGTCTGGATGAAAAGGATCAGGAAGCAGTATTGGTTCCCCAGGTGTCTGGGTCCCCAAGAGAAAGAATGGGGCAGGTCCCAAACTAGGAGAGACGTGGGGGAGATGGGAGGGTGAGTGAGGCTGGGGGAGTACAGGTGCTGAGGGCGGGATTGATGTACCCGGGATAGAGGCCTGCGGGTCCAGCAGGCCCAGGGAAGCAGAGCCACTGTGCCATCTTAAGTCAGAGGGAGCTCTTTTCGTTGGGTGGTTGGCTCTTCCCAGTGCTCTGCCTCCTGAACTGTCACACTCTGCCTTTCAGCAAGAGCCCTGTCCTCCTCAGCTCCCACTGAGGCTCGTGTCTCAATTCTTTTCTCTCTTTACCGCCTTCAGATGCCGTTTTAATGCCCCAGTTTTACTGGCTTCTCTTCATCCTCGCTTGCTTCTGCTCTGTTATCCATCCCCTGGTCTTTCTCCCTCAGTTACCAAGCGACTGTTGGCCTGCTGGTCGCACCCTTCTCTCCCTGGCTGTGCTGCAGCTACCGTTCCTTCTCCCTGTTCTCACTGTAATGATAACCTAGCCTCCCCCTTACCCCCTTCACAGAGTTGGCTACAGCAAAGGCTGTCACTAGGCAGTTTCTGGGGAGTAGCCTAGACAAAAACATTCAGACCATGTTTTTTTTTTTATCGAACTTGAAAATTCCTGAGCGAATGCTGGTGCCTTGGACATGGCAGGTACTCCGTTAGTGTCCACTAATGACATCGAGGAGAAATGACAGTCAAAGACCCCATTTTATGCCCAGATTCTCCACAGTGCCTACTTGTTGAGGTTTCTAATTTTTATTCGTAGTCGCCTTTCTTCCTAGCCACGAAATGAGTACACCAGAGCCTCATGAGGTAGTGCCTTGGTGTTGAATGCCGTGAAGACTGACCTGCCACTTTGAAACCAGAGACACATTAGATGGGCGCTCTTTGCAGGTCAACCCCCTACCATGACCCCAGCCCCTTCCATGACAACCACCCCCTACCATGACAACAACCCCTACCATGACAACAACCCCCTACCATGACAACAACCCCTACCATGACACCAGCCCCTACCATGACAACAACCCCTACCATGACACCAACCCCCTAACGTGACACCAACCCCCTAACGTGACACCAACCCCCTACCATGACACCAGCCCCTACCATGACACCAGCCCCTTACCATGACCCTACCACCACCCCAGCCCCTACCATGACACCAGCCCCTACCGTGACACCAGCCCCCTACCGTGACACCAGCCCCCTACCATGACACCAGCCCCTACCATGACACCAGCCCCTACCATGACACCAACCCCCTACACCATGACAACAACCCCTACCATGACAACAACCCTCTACCATGACACCAGCCCCCTACCGTGACACCAGCCCCTACCACGACAACAACCCCTACCATGACACCAGCCCCTACCATGACACCAGCCCCTACCATGACACCAGCCCCCACCATGACCCCCACCCCCACCATGACACCAACCAGCCCCCTACCATGACACCAGCCCCTACCATGACAACAACCCCTACCATGACACCAACCACCTACCATGACACCAGCCCCCTACTGTGACACCAGCCCCTACCATGACAACAACCCCTACCATGACACCAACCACCTACCATGACACCAGCCCCCTACCGTGACACCACGACACAAGGCAAAGCTGGAAAGCAGGACTTCTGTCTTTAGTATGTTTCACTGTCTTCCCACCTCCCGTCTTAGTCTCTTTTCTTCCCTAGGTACTGTATGTGAACCCTCATGCTGGTTTCTTCTTATCAAAGTCCTACCCTCACCACAACCTCTGATGACTGCCAGCCCCTCAGTGCCCTGCTTTGTGATCACGCCCACCCCACTGCTCTGAAAATCCCACCCCACTTTCCTCAACGCCATTATTTCTAGAACATTGTTCTCAGAGCACTGGTTGCAAATGGCTCTTGATAAGATGGGTGGGGGAGTGGCTCAGTGGTTAAGAGTTGGCACTGCTCTCGCAGAGGACCTGTTCAGTTCCCAGCACCCACACGGTGGCTAACAACCATCTGTAACTCCAGTTCCAGGAGATCTGGTTGGATTCCCTCTTCTGACCTCCACTGGCACT
>NW_008353058.1:114760-122898 GCF_000622305.1 Nannospalax galili
AAAATTTTAGAGAAATTAAAAACACCCAACCTTACCCCCCCAACAACAAAAACAAGAAAGAAAGAGAGAACAGACTCCCAAAAAGTCCTTGAGCTTCACACGTGTTGTGGTATGTACACACAAGCACACGTACACACACATACACAACACACACAAATAACTCTTTAAAAATAAGCTAAGAATAATATTCAGGATTAGTCCAAATTATTCTTTGCTTAGTGGCATGTGTGGAAATGGACTCCACTGAACATGTTTGCTGGTGAGGATATTAAGTAGGCATTCCACGGGTGCGGGTCTCCTCTCTTGTTCTGTTAATCCTCTCCGGCTCATGGGGTTTGCTGTGAGAACCAATGCAGCTTTGGGGAAGTGCTTTTCTGTTCTGCCACGAGGTCTTGTGCCAGGAAACAATTTCTAGGCGTTGTCTGGTAAAGTTCATCAACTTGCTTTGAAGTGGACTTCTGAACGCGACAGAAGGTTTTGTGTTGCTCTTAATGACCAAGGGAGAGTTTCACAACCCCCTTTGTATGCCAGTGTTTAACAAACGTTGTGACTACTGTTCTCCAAGTAATTCATGAAGAATTAAAAACGTATATGTAAATGTTCATATATTTAAAACACTCTCAGGTTATGTGGCATTTAAACTACCAGTAGATTACTAGGGCTCTGCAGTAATAAGCTTTTAAAACATGTTCAGTAATATGTAGTATAAACTCAAAAAAGACAGTTTGGGTCTTTATAATAAACTGGGCAAGATTTGGTGATTAATGAAATCCTTAATTGAATCCTGGCGAGTGGCCGCAGCTGTTACTTTGACGGTTGGCCTGGACTGTTGCACCACCTAGCGTTCACAGAGAAACGAGTCTTTTCAGCACCTCTGACTTAAACAGGTGATGGTCTTCACCCTCCAGCAAACGCTGCAGAGATGTTTCCAACCTATGGAAAATAGACCGTCTTATATAGATTTCCTAAATGAAGAATTATGCATTCAATTACTCGATGAGCAGAACTGACATGTATGACATATTTTATCACTTTTCAAGACTTTTTAAATTTCTCAATGAATAGTTCATAGATTTGGAAATTATTGGCGTGCTTTACCTTAAACTTTCAACAAACATCTTTAAGTGGCAAAACATGAATTTTCTTGAATGTGATGATAATATATATTATGTGGTCTATGATATATAATTGTGGTATAGTATGAATGTCCTGTTAGGTCCAGGGCTGGACTTACAGAATATCAGCTCCTTTCTGCCCTCCCCAACAGAATCCTCGCCTCTAAAAGAAGACACACTCTATCAACTGGGCACTGACTCTTAGGGCTTTGCTCTCCAAAGTGTGGCTCCTACAACACCTGGCAAGTGTGAGTGAGGCCAGCATGAACGCCCCTTGCCTCCTGCTGAACCACACCCCCTCCTAAGATCTCGGATGATTGGAGCACACATTAAAACTTGGCAGGCACTGTTCTACAGATTTCCTTCCCTCCTCCCCTCATTGAACATTGAGTCAAACCAAGACTGAGGTCTTTCATTACAATTTCGGATTTACAACGTGTTAGTCTTGGAGATAGTTACATAATTTTCCTTTCTAACTCACAGTTTATTTCGTCATGTACGTTGTACCACGGCTGTCATGGAGACTCAAATGAGAAACTGAACAAAGGAGGTAGAGTCCTTTCCTGTCAGATCCGTCACCCTCATCTCTTCAGAAATATGATCGTTTTCAATAGCTAAGAGGAGTTGCCAGCTCTGACATTTTAGGGCATGGAAACACTAACACAAATATTTAAGGTTGAAGCTGGGTGTGGTGGTGCTCACCTTTAGAGGCAGGCGGATCTCTGTGAGTTCAAGGCCAGCCTGGTCTACAGAGTGAGTTCCAGGACAGCTGGGGCTACAGGGAGACCATGTCTCAAAAAGACATACATAATAAATAGATAAATAAATAAATAAAAATAAATAGATAAATAAATTTAAGTTTCCTGTGATAGAGAATCATGGTTTTAACCCACAGGAGGAGGTGAGGCTTAAATACTCACAGGGAGCAGAAAGTAAACTTAGAGCTTGAATTACTGTTAAAATCGGAAGCTCTAAAACTTGACTTTTCCTAAATCTCAATTTTATCATTCTTCCTCTTTTAAATCTAGCAAGTTTACTATGAAAACAGGAGCAGTTATGGCCATTTGTTTTGGTAATGTTCAATATTTTTCCAAATGTAGTCAAATTTCCTGAGTCATTTCATTATCTAATGATCTTGGATAATAGGAGAGACTTCAAAGCCCATGGCAAATCGTTTTGTAGACTTAGACTAGTTTGAAAGTATTTTGAATGTAAAACTATGATAAGCCAGGCTTTTTAAAAAAATATATTTATTTTTATTTAATGTGTATGGGTGTATTGCCTGCATGTAGGTAGGTGCACCGTGTACTGCAATGCCCGAGGCGGTCAGAAGAAGGCATCAGATCCCCTGGAACTGGAGATACAGACAGTCATTAGCCGCCATGTGGCTGCTGGGAATCAAACCTGGGGCCTCTGCAAGAGCAGTCAGTGCTCTTAACCACTGAGACATCTCTCCAGCCCCTAAGCCAGGCTTTTATATATTACAAAATTCTTGCCTTTTCTAAAATCTGGGCTGATATCTATTAAGCATTTCAAATTAATACTCCAGGCAATATTATATTTCAGATTCTTTAAACATTAAAAAAAATACCAATTGTTTCTGTGGTCACAGCACTACCACAGTGAGCACCAAGTTCCACCGCTAGGCTCGTGCACTATCTGTACATGTCCACATTATCCTAGTGCTTGAAGAAAGCAGAAGCTCTTTGGTTCGTGACCAGCCCTGGAGCTCGCAGAGCCACAGATACAGTGTTGCGGAGCACAGGCTCAGTGCAGCTCCCTAGCTGTAGATCAGCCCACTGTTGAACCTGCTCCAGACTGTCTTCCTCAGCAGCAGGAAAATCCAAGTTCATGGCTATTAGCTAGGACCGTTCTACAACCCAGGGACCCCTGGTTACCTTTATCCAACTTTCATTGCATGTTTTTTTCAACATTCTCTCACCCAGTATGGGTAGATGGACTTCTGCCCTCTCGCTAGGACAAAGGTCTTTATTCTGCCCGTGGTATAAACCGTCTTTATAATTCATTATATCTCTTATTCCTTTCTATTTTATGGGATTCTGTTGACATTGCTCCCTGGCTGGATTTGGCTAAGAATGCAACACTGGATGTCACAACACGTTCAGAATTCTGGGTTATGATGTGTTAAAAAAATTATGAGTTAACCATGAAAAATAATCCTTCAATATGTAGAAGCTTAGTAGCTTCTTTTTTCCATAAAACAAATGGAGTATTTGAGATCTTTTATCATAGGTTGTCCAGACCAAGCAGAGGGTGGAGCCCCATCCTAGTACTCTGCAGTAGAGGCTGGCCACTCCCACCAGGAGCTCTGCAGTGACTTCCTCCTGCTCCATGCTCTCTCCTCCCAGCAGCCAGTGCAGGTAGAAAGCTCCAGGGAAGGGTGTGACCTTGGATGTGGCTGCTGAGGACAGTTCCCAGGCTGGGCCTCAGCTGAGAGCACTAGGCAGCCAACACTCCCAGCAGCTGGGAGATGTGAGCAAAAGGCGGGGTAGCCAGGAGGAGTGGCGATTTCCCTACAAATACTTTCTCTTCTACTATTATTGCTAAAGAAGGGTTTGCCCCAGAAAAAAAAAGAAAAAGGATCTTTCGCTTGAAGAGGTGATTGCAGACTGATCTCTGTCATGCAAATGGCAGGTCCTCTCTGCTGAGAGCGTTGCGGAGAACGCTTGAAAACAGCCAGTGCCCTTGGGAGGCAGAAAGGTTCTCTGTACCAACTGTCTCCTGCAGCTGTGACAGACACACAGCCCGGCTGCCAAATGCTGGACCCTTTGTGCTGTGGCTGAATTTAGTTCCCTCTTATGTCAACTTGCAATTCAGTGTTCAAGAAAATTGCTCCGGTCTGCCACCGGCTCCATCTCTTAGCAACTGAGAGAAATGGAAATAACAGCTGGGTAATTTGATATTGGGACTTGAAGGTCATGAAGATCGAGTATAATGAATGTTTGTGTTAAATGAAAAAAGAGAGAGAAAAATGATGTCATCCTGATATGCAGAAATGTTTGGAATGCTACAGAGATTACAAAGGAGAATCTAATTCTACCCCCTGGTCACTTTCTCACTCAGAAGCGTCAAGCTGAGCCAAGAAGCCCCCTCAAACACAGATATCTGCTCAAATATAAATTCCTGAGGAATTTTGGAACTGCAGTTAGAAAGTTTCTATGCTTTGTGTCAACTTTCTTGGAGATTGGAGATTGATTTATGGTTTTTTTTTTTTTTTTTTTTTTTGCATCAAGTTTTGCAACAGTTGTTTCAGAGTAACACAGACTAGAGTTTTGAGTTAACTGTTTTGATTTTTGTGGGCAGTGGACCAGGGGCCAGGGGTGAGGATGGAGGGAGGGATGACTCAGGAGACAGTCCAGGCCTGGAGATCTGCCTCCCGCCAAGCGCACTGTCTCTAGGTGCAGATAACACCAGATGAGGATGGAGTTGTGTGTCTACAAACTAGAGACTGTAAGTAAAAGCCAAATGTAATTCTTGATAACAAGCTGTTTTCCCTCCTCCCAGGGCCCAGTGAAGAGGCCATCTGGTTTTCAAATTAGAAAATATAATGTCTGTTCCCGGAATGAGTCCGACGCCAGACTCTAAGGAAAACCCGGAGCAGAAAGGGAGAGGGGACCAGAGGGAAGCGGAGAAGGTCATGAGAACGCTTAATTAGTGTGGCGAGCTGTTTGCTTTTTTGCATTCCTAGAGATTTGTAATCCAAGCATTTTGCAACTGTTTAGTAAACCTGCCTGCACAGGATGCATTTGAAGGGTGCGGATTACAGGGAAGAGGACCAAGAATCTAGTGCTTTTCACTGCTGGGAACTGCCTGGTCTTGTTTCTCAGGATAACATGCTCATCCATTATACAAGATACAAGTCGCCACAGAGGGCAACCAAGCCCGTTTTCTTCACTTAGTTGACACACTTCCTTGGCTCCCGCACTGATCTTTTTCATTAGTGCTGAGATACTTTAATTCCTTCCACATGAAGCGGTTTCCGTTCTTCGAAAAGCATTTGGTTTTGTGACACAGCCTCGATGAGGTGAAGTAAAAATTCATGAACAAGAAATGAATCTCTTGTCCAACTCGCTTCTTGCTTCCCTGACTCCCCAAAGACCACGTCTCTGACTTAGTCAGTGAAGCTGAGTTGTATGAAGTCGCTGTTTCTATACGTTAGAAACAGTTGAATATTAGTCATTGCACCTGTTTAACTCTTTCTATGCACAGAAACAAGTCCTCTGATATGAAAAAGCTGTGTGGTCAGGAGTGCTACCTGACTGCTCCTTGAGTCCCACCATTAGAACTCTGAGAAAAAAGTTTCAGTGTGATCAGACTCAAATAAATGGTTTTGTAGCCAAATTCGGTCCAAGGTCAGGCTACCTTCTGCTTCTCAGATAAAACAGGAGTTGTGTCTTGCAGAACACTAGTGTGTCTTCCCAGAGGGAGATGAGGATTTAAGCTGTGCTGGAAGTATATTTCCAGTCCATTGGATCTTGTAATTCTCTTAAAAATTTTGACATTATTCTTCAATCATTTCCCAACATTGCTGTGCTTCTCAATCTATATTCAATTTCTTTAAATTTGTTTAATGCTCTTTGCTGTGAAGAATGGGAATATACCAATTTTTGGCAAAACATTTGAAAACTTTAACCTTCCATTCATTTGGGAGAGTTACGCGTTTGCTAACTTCCACAGCTCTACCTCTTCTGAGACACAGGAAGCGTCTTTGCTTACATCTTCTACCTGGAGATGACTGCATGTTAGACATTTATGCAGAGAATGGACATTGCACTGCAGTGTTACGCTGCATACGTCATTGGTTTATGGGTTCATATTAGTCACAGGGAACCTTTACTCAACATTGACTGTATGACAGGCACCTGGGCTGTGTGTTAACATTTCCTCCTCTGTGACATGGGTGCTAGTGCTGACTCACTTAACAAATGAAGAAACTGAGGTAATTTTCCTCCCAAGGACCCATGGACGTTAATGTTAACTGAACTTTAGCCTGTCACTAGAGCCAGTCTCCTTAGTTCCTTCCTGTGGATAACAACGGATCCAGGCATCCCTGATTCATCATGTTCAGTGAATGTGTTCCCTGTCAGTTTTTATTCTGAAGGTGACATTTGAGCAGGGCATCCTGAAGGACTGGTGACAGGGCGCATTTACAATTCAGTGATGAGCAAAACTTCAAAACAATCATCTCATGACTTTTTCTCAGTGGGGGCGGAGGGGTCAAGCAAAACCTGCTGGATGCGGTCCACTCACCTGCGTCCTCGCGTTTCACACAGACGAGCAGAGCTACAGGCAGAAATCATTTTCATCTCTCTTTAAAAAATTTTTTTGGTGTGTGTGTGCACATGTGTGTGTTGTATAGTGTCCATAAATGTGCGGGTGTGTGCATCTGTGTACATGTGAATGGAAGTCAAAGGAAGAGTTCAGATACCATCCTGTTTGGAGACAGGGCTTCTCACTGAACCTGAGCTTGTCATATTTGGCTAGGCTAGCTGGTCAGTGAGCCCCACAATCCTCCTGTCTCGGTGCATCCCTAATCCCACCTTACGCAACGCTGAGGTCACAGGCGCAGGCTGTTATACCTGGCTTTTCCCATGGTGCTGGTCTGAACTTAGGGGTCCATGTTAGTGCAGCAGCTGCTCTAACCATGAGCCGTCTTCCTAGCCCTTCATTTCTAAGAGTGTTCTAAGCTCACATGTAATTAGCTGTATTCACATTTGTATTTACTTGACACCTTTACATTTTACTGTTTTTTTCCAGAAACATGTTTTCTGTATTATTTTTATGTACATGTCTATGGTATATTTTTTGAGACTCTCATATCGATCAAATCAACAAATGCTTATTGAGTGTCTACCATGTGTCAGACACTGTGAAGAACAAAACTTATGAAAATTCTGACCTCATAGACTTAGCATTCCCTTAGTACTCAGGTTTGTTTAATTTTTACAAAAGCTTTGAGAATTTCATACATGCGTGTAAGGTGTTTTGATCTAATCCATGCCCACTCCCTCCCCTCCAACATTCCCCCCTTTGAAGAGGTAACCCTAAAATCTTTTAAGGATTAGATACAAGCTCCCAAATACTTCTAATATTTTTGGCCTTTGGAACAGAGTATGTTGTTAATAGGCCCAAGAGTACTCAGTTTTGAAAAAAGGATTATACACAGTTTTAAAAAAGGATCATGTGGGGCTGGAGAGATGGCTCAGTGGTTAAGAGCACTGACTGCTCTTGCAGAGGACCTGGGTTCGATTCCCAGTGCCCACATGGCGGCTAAGAACCATCCTTAACTCCAGTTCCAGGGGAATCCGAAGCCCTCTTCTGACCTCCACGGCATTGCAGGACATGGGTACACTCACATACACGCAGGCAATACACTCATATACATAAAATAAAGATAATAAATAAAATATTTTAAAAAGGATTATATACATTCTCTAGGACAAGAAGAGGATTACCTAGAAACAGTCCCTTAGGGTTGAGAGGCTGGGGAGACAAGCACAGGGCACTTCGTTCAGGAACCCTCAAAGCCACTCTACTTATACAAGATCAAATGGAAAAGTAAAGACCAAAAGAGTTTTGAGTAACTTTCCTTGTATTTTCAAGAATGTAGTAAGTTATTTGTATAGCTAGAGGCTGGAGAGATGGTTCAGCATTTAAGAGCACTAGCTACTTTGGCAGAGGACCCAGTCTGGTTTTCAGCACCCACACAGCAGCTAACAACTATCCTTAACTCCAGGGGATCTGATGCCCTCTTCTCCCTCTGCGGGCATTGTATGCATGGTTGCACTTACATATACACAGGCAAAACATTCATACACATTAAAAAATAAGTCAATAAAAACTTAAAAGATACTTGCGCTGGGTGTGGTGGCTCACACCTTTAGTCCCAGCACTCGGGAGGCAGAGGCAGGAAGATCTCTGTGAGTTTGAGGCCAGCCTGGTCTACATAGCGAGTTCTAGGACAGCTGGGGCTGCAGGGAGACCCTGTCTCAAAAAGGCCAA
>NW_008353058.1:123455-146260 GCF_000622305.1 Nannospalax galili
CCAAAAAAGCCAAAAAAAAAAAAAAAAAAAAGATATTTGCATAGCAATCCAAATGCTGGATTTTAGGGTTATTTTCCACACATAGACATATTCTATTTAGCTGTATTTTACTTATTTCAGAAGGAGATTAAAATCCTTATACACTGGGCCTCAAGTTGAGGATCTGTCTGAATCAGACATTTTAAAATAAAAGAGAGGAAGAAAAAAACAATCTCTAGGTAGCAGATGAAGTCGGAATCTGAGACAGGGTTCCCAGCTCTCCCAGGCAGGGGCCTGCAGGGCTGAAGCTCGGTGCTGAGACTGTTTGGCATCCTATGTACATGAATGTCTGCCTGACAGGCACGCCATTTCCACAGTTCCAAGACCAGTGTCGTATCACAGACTCATAGAAATGCTGCGTGTCATATTTACCTCTTCTGTCCCCCCACATCAGATTTAGTCAGATCTTTTCAATAACAGAGCCACAACTGAGAGGCAGCCTGGCGTGGTGGTTAGGGACGTTGGGTCCTAGAGTCCAACTGGATTCAGACTCCAGCTGTGCCTATTTCTGGTGGCATGTTACATCTCTCCATACCTCATTTTTCTCTGCTGTGAAATGATGGTCATACAATAGCCTTTACCTCATAGGACTGCAATAACCATTAAATTATCTAGTATCTGTGAAACGCTTAGAAAAAAGCCTGTACAGAAAGCACTGTATGAATGTAGCCATCATGATGGGGGAGTTATAGGGTCTCCTGTAAATAGGCCTGGCCTGGACAGGGATTAGCTTTCATAGTAAATCTTCCACGTAGCTTGAGGTCCTAGTGCCCGTCATCCCTAAATGTCAAAAGGAATCTTGCACTTACCACACAGACATGTGCTGAATAGGCCATGAATGGAGTTTTGAAATTCCTTTTTCTTTTCTTCATCTTTTTTAAATTAAAAAGATGAGATCTCTGAGCCCTGGGGTCAGGGACCATTGCGGAAAAGGGGGTGGAAAGATAGTAGGAGCCAGGGAGGAGGTGCATGACTGTGGAAATACAGCTCTACAGGCCCCTGGGAACCAGCTCATATGAACGTACAGCAATGGTGTCAGCATGCACATGACCCATGCAAACTCAATCAGACATAAACCCAGCACGGAACTGTGGAAATGAACAGGAGGCCCCAATCTTAGTCAAAGAATTATTGAAATTATTGGTAGTTGATTACTGCTGGGTGAGGAAGAGCTGATCTTCTTAAAGGGAGAGACTCTGGATAGGCTGCTTAGACCCCAGTGGATGAACATTCACTGCGGGGCACCTGGGGACACTAACTTGATACTATAGGCCTTAATACAAATGACAGAATGTATGAGTTCCACTGGGATAGGGGCAATGGGGAATGGGGTATAAAGATGATTAAGATTGATTAAAATGTTTTATATGAAATAAAAATTCAATAAAAAATTTACAAAAAAAAAAGGTGCGGTCTCACAGGCATGCTGATACATGCTGTAATCCTAGCACTCAAGAGGCAGGAAGTAGGAGGATCAGGACTTAGGGCCATTTTTAGCTGCATAGCAAGTTTGAGGGCAGCCTGGGCTACATAATACCCTGTCTCCAAAACAAACAAACAAAAACATGAGGTCTCACAATACTGCCCAGGATGGCCATAAAGTCCCGGACTTAAATCCTGTGTAGCCTCACGGTGGGGCTGCGGGTATACGTCATCCAGCATCTTGGATTTTCTGTCAGTGATTAAGAGCCCAAAGCAGGAGGTGTTATTGCTGAGAAATGTCACACACACATACAAGTCTGCCTGCAAACCGAGTTCCCGCGTGATTGTCATCAAACCTGTCAGGAAGACATCACGCTCAGATCTGCGACACTGTGGAGAAGGTGTCGGAAAGATGGGGCTCCTTCACTGAAAACAGATGTCTGGATGATTTAGTGAATGCCGAGGGGAAATTTCCAAGCTCAACTTGGAGTCAAGAGCTGAAGGGGGCAACAGTTAATCCAACGACCCGCGGGTGATGGGGATTACGAAACGGTGGACGTCTGCAAGAGGGAGAGCCAAGAGAGGTGGAGGGCGCCTTAGAAGAGGTGAAACTGACCCAGGTAATAGTGTGCGATGAACTAGGTTCAGCCTGAATAATAGTTTGTTCAAAGTGACGGTTGGAAAAGCAGTTGAATGTCCAGATGGATTTCACAGAGACCTTCTAGAACACAGAAACTGTTGAGCTGGCCAGCGCTGAAGAAAGACGACTGTGGTCTTTTAAAGCAGGAGACCTTAGGGATTGATAGACACTGGATGCACAGGGGAGAGAGTGGTTGGGTTAAAATAGAAAATGGGCTGGGAGTGGTGGCACACGCCTTTAATCCCAGCACTTGGGAGGCAGAGGCAGGCGGATCTCTGTGAGTTCAAGGCCAGCCTGGTCTACATAGTGAGTTCAGGTCTGCTGGGACTACAGGGAGACCCTGTCTCAAAAAGGCCAAAAAAAAAATAAATAAATAAATAGAAAAAAAAAAGAGAAAATGGAAGTGGTTCCTTGGTGTAAGGCCAGAACTTTCTAATTTCTGCCATTAGTACACAGGAGGAAGGGGCTGGTCTCCTCACTAAGGAACTGGTGGGAACTGAGGAAAATACCATACAGCAGATGCCCATTTCTATGCCCCAAAACCTTGATGTGTTCCAAGATCCCTAGCCATATGGGGTGAATGCTTTCTGGTAAAGAATTCCATTGACTCAAGATTTAGACTTAGGAACATGTGGTTTATACTAAGTAAACAGAAAGCTCTCACTTTTGACATATATTTAATACTGCATATAGTTGCTTTTAAAAGTTGCTTGTAGGCCAGAAAGATAGTTCAGTGGCTACGAGTGCTTGCAGCCAACCCTGCTGACCTGAGTTTGAGCCCTAGAACCCACATGGTAGAGGAGAGAATCGACTCCAGTAAGTTCTCTGACTTCCATATGTGTGCTGTCACAAATGTTCCCCACCTCAGCATTAAATTAGTAGGCAGGTAGATAGATAGATAGAGGATGTATAGATGATAGATAGATGATGGATAGATAGATGATAGATAGATGATAGATGATAGATAGATGATAGATAGATGATAGATAGATGATGATAGATGACAGATAGATAACTAGATAGATAGATGACAAATAGATGACAGGTGATAGATAGGTGATTGATAGATGACAGATAATAGATAGATGATAGATGATTGATAGATGATAGATAGATGATAGATAGGTAATTATAAGTCACATGTATTGGCTGAGGAGATGGCTCAGTCTTCAAAGTACCTGCTGCACAAATGTGAGGACCAGAGTTAGGACCTCCTCCACCCAAGTAAAAAGCTGGCCCGGGTGGCATGTGCCTATAACCCTAGCACTGGGGAGGCAGAGACGTGGGTCAGTGAAGCTCATTAGTCAGCCTGTCAGGATGAATTGATAAAACCTGGGTTCACTGAGAGACCCTGTCTCAAAAAGTAAGGTGCACAGTGATTGAAGAAGACACCTGCATTAACTGGAACACACACATGCACACGCACACATGTACATACGCACATACACACTGTATGTATATGCACAGTAACTTGCATTGTTTTCCCCTAGTAATAAGAATAAAATCTATTCTTGGGCCTAGAGAGACGCTCAGTGGTTAACAGCACTGACTGCTCTTGCAGAGGACCAGGATTCGATTCCCAGCACCCACATGGCAGCTATGAACTGTCCTTAACTCCAGTTCCAGGGGATCTGAAGCCCTCTTCTGACCTCCATGGCATTGCATGACATGGGTGCACTCACATACACGCAGGCACCACATTCATACACATAAAATAAAAATAATAAAATTTTTTTATGCTTTGAAGAAATATTTTTTAATTTTTTAAAAAATTTAATAATCTCATGATTAGAAGAAGCATTTCATTACAGCTTTAACATATTCAGTAACATACTCCAGAGCAAGGATACATCTCTTTCAAAAGTGGCTATAAAATTTTTAGGTTTGCTGTTGAATTAATACAGTTATACAATATTGGACAGAGTATAAGCCCTGCAAGACATAAAATTGGATGAGTTTTTAACCTTTAAATATTTCCTTAAAAAAGAATAGTATATATTCTTATAAAAATAATGAGAAAGCATGGGGCTAGAGAGATGGCTCAGCAGTTAAGAACACTGGCTGTTCTTGCAGAAGACCCAGGTTCGAATTCCAGCACTCACATGGCAGCTAACAACTGTCCATAACTCCAGTTCCAGGGGATCCAAGAACCTCTTCTGTCTTCCACAAGCATTGCACAACACGGGTGCACTTGCCTACATGCAGGCAATACACACATACACACAAAATTTAAAAAAATATATTCTTATAAAAATAATGAGAAAGCAAACATTATCTATGACCCATTAGTATTATTGCCGTTTTGATGTATTTTCTTTTTCTAGTTTCCATTTACATATATGCCAGTTGGACTTAGATCTCATCAGAATTTTATATATTTCTCAAAATTAATATTATATTCTGAGCATAATTTTATATCCATTTGCATGAGGCATTTGTTTTTCTTACAACTATTGCATTTAGGAAGTTTCTAATAAACTTATTATGAAGGAGTTTTGTTGGGTCTAAATATCTGTCCCTCCCCCTCAAATCATATGTTAAATCCTAGTCTCCATGAGGTAGTGTGAGTTGAGGCCTTTAAGGTTCTTGGTCACGAGTGTGGAACCCTCATGAATGGAATTAGAGCTGTTACACGAGAGGGCCATGAACTTGCAGGAGGAGAGTGAGTGAGAACGTGGACCCTCAAAACATCACAACCACTGGTGTCTTGGTCTTGGATTTCCAGGCTCCAGAGGCATGAGAGGCATATTTTTGTTGTTTCTAGGTTACCTAGTTTATAAACAACAGCCCAAGCGAAGATAAAAGATTCACAGTTGGTACCTAGACGTGGGATGCTGTAACAACTGAGAATGTGGAAGTGGATTTGGAGCCGAGAAACGGGAGATGCTGAAAGGGCTTTGAGGCGTGGGCTCAACTGGAAGGTGACTCTGGTTTGGCTCCAGAGGAGGGAGTAGAAAACAGTCTCAAACTTAATAAAGAATAGCTAGGTGGCTGGGCATAGAATATTGGTAGAGATGTGGATGGTAAATGCCATCTTAATAAAATAGGAGAAAAAAGAGAGAGAAATAAGTCCTTGGACTGTGGAGGACAAGCCAGTCTTGCTAAGAAGTAGTGGAGTACTTGGTTGAATTGCATTTGTGTCCTGGCACTCTGAGGAAGGGGGGAGTATGGGTGATGAAATCAGACACTGTGGGACATTCTCAGCAACGTGCTGAAGGAACACCCTGGTTATAGATACACGTGAGAGAAGGTAATTGATTTAAAGATGGAATTATTAATCAAAAGGGACGTGTGACTGATTTTTTAAATGAGAAAAAAAAAAAAAAATGCGAAAGCCCAGAGAACAAGAGTAGCCACTTGGTAAGGAGGCGAGTGTGGTTTGACTGTTGAAAGAGAAGTCAAGCGCTACCTGTCACAGGGATGGGGACACTGAGTAGTAAATGAAACCAGTTTCAAGTGATGGAGTTGCTTATTGCCCTGATTATACAATGTATTCATGTGTCACAATATTGCAGTTTGTCCCACAAATTTGTATAATTATTATATTAATTAAAAAGAAATATTGCAAGAAAAAAAAAAAACCTCTAAGTCACCCTCGAGTTGTGAGGGGATAAAATAATATTTCTACAAATCCAGGACATTGGACCTTAATATTGGGGTCGAGATTCTTTTATAATGATTTATCTTAAAGGTATCTGACTAAAATTTTAGTCTGTTTTCTAAGTCAAGCAAATAATAAGGAGCTTCTTGGTTAAAAGATAAATATTGGCTAGTCTGTCAGATATCTAGAAAGAAGAAACATATTATCTTCATGAGAACAGTGAAAAATCATAGCTCCCAGAAAGAAAAAGTTGGAGTCGTAGTTAAATAGAAAAACAATTCAAAACTGACTTAAGTAGACCTCTGCGTGGGATCTTGCATTAATGAAGATCTGTGTTAAACCCTGATGCTTTGTGGTTGACACAGTAGCACAATGTGCAGAATTTATAGAACTTTTCCTCCACATCTGTGCCCTAGTCAGAAAGAAGAAGGAGCCCATTCACAGTCACGCTGTCTGATGTATTTCTTTCTACGGTTTGAAGTATTAGTGCAAAGTGACTCACATAGCTATTCTGAGGGAAGACAGCACATTTGTGATTGAATACAAATCCAGGCGGAGCCAAAAGATTCGTAGATACCACAGATTTTAAAAAGTGGATTTTGCTGGGGCTGGAGAGATGGCTCAGCAGTTAAAAACACTGGTTGTTCTTGCAGAAGACCCAGGTTTGAAACTCAGCGCCCACATGGCAGCTGACAACTGTCCGTAACTCCAGTCCCAGCCTCTTCTGTCCTCCACGGGCATTGCACGACACGGGTGCACTTACCTACACGCAGGCATAGCTAGCACTCATGCACATAAAATAAAAATAATAAAATATTTCAAAAAAACGGATTTTGCTTATCATTAGTTTGAATTTGTATTGGGCAGAGGCAGGCAGGTTTGGGTATTTACAGATTCGGGCTGTGCTCCCAGGAGCTTGGGTTCAACACATCCAGTCCGTCAGCTCAGGTGGGTTTTTCATTCTCTCTCCTTCACCGACTAGCACTGCCTGCCCAGTCCTGAGGTGCTGCTGGCCAGGAAAGTGTCTAAGTGGTTTCCTAATTACTTCAACACAGGCAGAATTCGTTCACATTTGGAGATTCATATACTTAAAATATGCTGTATTACTTTCTGATATAAAGCTTGTAAAAACAGATAAGCAACGTTTTTTTCATAGTCTGTAGAGACGACTTCTGTTAAACACTTGATTTAGACTTTGGCCCTATATTTACATTCATACTTATATCATTTTTTTGTATTTTTTTTATTATTTTATGTGTATGAGTGTATTGCCTGCATGTATGTAAGTGCATCCGTGTTGTGCATGTCTGCAGGGGTCAAAAGAATGTTGGATCCCCTGGAACTGGAGATACAGACAGTTGTTAGCCACCATGTGGGTTGTGGGTGCTAGGAACCTAACCAGGGTCCTCTGCAAGAGCAGCCAGTGCTCTTAGCCCCTGAGCCATCTCTCCAGCCCCTCATATAGTTTTTAAGGAACTCTTCCAGCTCCTCAATCTCTTTGTTCCCCTTCTAGCAATTATCCTGGCAAAATAGCCTCCTGTTACCGACAGTTTCCTACCCCTGATCTCATTGCCATCTCATCTTTTCCTCCATATTAAAAGATATGTTGTCTTGGAAGACTGTAAGCAGCTATCTGCATTAAAAAGCAAAATTAAATTTTGCCAAGACCATGGAAACACCTTCCTCCTCTCCGAACACACTCCCTTGTCTCTTTAGAAGCAGCCGACTTTCTGACATTGTGATCACTTCTTTGATTTATATTTTCTTGTCAGTAAAGACTAAATATCATAGTTTAGTCTACCCGTGCTTCACAGAACTACAGGTAAGTCCTGTTCTGTCTGGCTTCTTTTGTTTTGATCTATGAGGTTTATCCCCGAATGTTTCCTTTTTAAAAAAATATTATTTTATTTATTGTTTTTATGTGTATGAGTGTTTTGTCTGAATGTATGTAAGTACGCCACATGCATGCAGTGTCCATGGAGACCATAAGAGGGTCAGATTCTCTGGAACTGGAGTTACAGATGGTTGTTAGCTGCCATGTGGGTGCTGGGAATCGAACCCGGGTCCTCTGCAAGAGCAGCCAGTGCTCTTAACTCCTGAGCCAGCTCTGGGGAGTATTATTTGTTTGCATTAATTGAGGTGAGAAGACCCACCCACTGTGTGTGGCACCGTTCCCTGGCTGGGATCCTGGACTGTTTTAGTGAAGAAAGGGAACCAAGCAGCAGCACAAATTCAGCATTCTGCTTCTGATGTGTGACAGGACCAGCCACTTCAAAGTCCTGTCTCCTGACTTCCCTGACATGAAGGACTCTAACCTTGAACAGTGAACCAAAATAAACCCTTTCTTCCTTAAAGTTGTTTTTGTCAGAGCAACAGCAACAGGAAAAAAAGCTCTGTGAGAGAAAATGGTGACATGTCTTACAGTTCTGAATTTCTGTTCTGTGTGGGATCTTAGGGTCTCAAATCCCTGCTGCGCTGGGAACTCTCAGATGACTTCAAACTGATGGATATTTTGGCTTGCTTTTTAGTTTAGGGGGTTTGCTTTTTCATGCTTAGCTTGTCCAATGGTCCTCAATGAGATAGCTGGTGTATGTAAGCTAATCTCCCGTAACCAGAAGAAAAAACAGTATGAAATGGAAGTTAGCATTCTGTTAGCATGCCGTAGCACCGTCAGAGAATAACGATTGTACTTTATGCCTCTTGGAAGAGTGAGTGGCCTCAAATACTAAGAAAGCTGTTTTGCTCGTCTGCCAAGCTAGAAAGCACGTTCTTCCTGGATGCTTCATGTGTGTCCCACCAGACGCTTCCACCTGGGTCACTCAGCTACTTGGGACAGAGAACTTCTCTACTTGTGACTTACTAGGCCGCATCAGTCACTGAATCATGTTGTATTTTCCTAGTGTTTTATAGTTTGTTCAACTCCTTTCCAGCACCACTGCCTTGGGTTAGGTCCAACTATCAGAACTGTTCTCATTACTGAAAAGACCCCCGCTCCCTATCGAAACGGGGAAAGGCCCTTCCAAAACATGAGCCTGACCTAAGCCTTCGGCACTGTGTTTTAAGATCCAGCAAGAGTTCCCTCTATCCCACAGTGTAGACTCGAGCGTGTTTGACAAACCTCCTACCTTACGCTGTGCGGGTCTTTTGTGCTTGGGATTCTGGACTTTTGTCTTTGCCCAGGGGCTGTCCTTTTCTGGCACATGACTTAGCAAGAGCTGAGCGTTTTGGATTTCAGTTTCTGCTACAGGAGGAAGGAATTGAACCGGAATATTTCCAGTTCCAAGAACTCGATGATTCTGAGTCGCTGCCTTAGAGCGTATTATGTATATTTTAAAGAACGATGTCTGTGTTTATGGCATTACCCTGTTAGCCTGTTAAACACTGCATAGAGTGATGTTCTATTTTCTTTTCTGTTGCTGTGATAAAACACTCTGACAAAAGCAGCTTACAGGAGGAAAAAGTTGATTTCAGCTTACAGTTGCAGATGGAGAACTGTGGTTGAATGAGTCCAGCCGGCAGCTCGAGGCTGGAACTTGAAGGCAGGTCTGCTTGCAATTCCACAGAGCATTTCCCCTGACAGAGGAGCTCCGTTTACAGCCGGCCAAGTATAGCGGGGTCTGTGGGGGATGCTGCCTGCCCGCTGGCTGCCTAACCAGATTATGCTCAGCTTTCTTTCGTAGTTCCGTAGTGTCCACAGTGGGCTGGGACAGTGAACGGTCAAGGCAATCCCCCACAGACTGCTCACAGACCAGTCTGATCTAGGCAGTCCCTCAAGTTGAAGCTCTGCTCTTAGATGACTCTAGGCTATGTTGATAGGTAAAGCTGATCAGGACAGACATCAAAAATCAAACTAATTTACCTATGGTGATTCATAACTGAAATGTAAAATTGAATCGTGAGTTAATTGAAGTGCTTCCCCTAAAAGGATACGCAGTAAGGCCATCCTCTCCACCCCTTCCCCCGGGCTAGCCTGGGGCATGAGGTGCTATTTGTTAGTTAGTTCTACATCTTGCCTTTATGCCCCTCCCCATCCTTGTGTGCTAGGCTCATCTTAGAGTGAAGTGTTGTCTGCGCCCTCATGGCAAAGATACCTCTTGCTCTCCAATTTGTAGGGCTTTTCATGGTGAGCTGCTTCTCCTTGAACAGTTCCCACCAGCTGTGTGAGGCTGTCTCACACCCAAGGAGATTGACACATTGTTCTCTGCACCCAAAGGGCAGCCTCTTCTCTGCAGCCTGGCTTCTCTTATCCTGAGTCAGGTCCCTTCCTGCTCCCGGTGACCTCCTTAGCTGGTCTCGCTGTCCTTCCTGCACTGCACTGTAAGTCTTACCTGTTTATCTCTAACGTCCCCGAGGACTGGGCTATGCTATTTTCATTTTTTAAAATTCTGAGAGTTGAAGACAGAGCCTAATGTATAATGGACACTGAGCAAGTTAATTTATATTTAAATGAAGGAATATATTTTATAATGAATGCTATTTAAGAAATTGAATTTTCATATAAGCATCTTTCTCTTTATATCTAGCCATGTGTTTTGGGACACACACACACACACACACACAAGCATGGCATCCCTAACTTGAAAATCGAAATGAGAAATACTCCAAAAACTGAAACTTTTTGTGTTTAGGGAAAGCACGTCAGTTAACTCATGACTCGGCTTTACATTTCAGTTATGACGTCAGAAGTGGAAAATTCCAGTTTACCTCATATGATGGTTTCAGTAAATAGCACAGGTACAGTACAATAATGTATACTATCTTCAGGACATGTGTGTGTGTGTGTGTGTGTGTGTGTGTGTGTGTATGTGCGCGCATTACATGAAACATGGATAAATTTCCTGTTTAGACTTGGGTCCCATCCCTAAGATATTTCCTCATGAATATGCAAATATTCTAAAATCTAAAAGATCTGCAAACCAAAACCACTTTTAGCCCCATGCACTTTGGATAACAAAAACTTGTGTCAACATTTTATGTATGGCAGACTTAAAGAAAATTCTGTTTGGATGTTTCTTAGATTTTGTGAAGAGTATGTAAACCTATCGATTATGTATAACTTTCCAGACTGATGTTAACACTTGGTTCTGGTTAGAAAATATTGTCTTGATTTTGCAATCTTTTTCCTTTGGTATTGGCAAGAGCTGACAGCTATTTAAATGAAGCTTAAAATAGGACTGTGTGAAGGATGTAAATGACCATGACCACAGAACTGGGTCTCTCTCTCTCTCTCTCTCTCTCTCTCTCTCTCTCTCAAAGAAGGAAAGAACATTTGCTACAGATATGCTATCAAATACAGAAAAAAGTGATAAAAACAGCAATTAAGAGATATTTTAGTAGTCTAAATATTTTTTGCCATCATCTTAGAAAAATAGGTTTCCCCTCTAATTTTTGAAAGCTATGAAAGGAATTCAAACGTTAAAGTGTCACCAGGGCAAACCATTAATTTGTAATTAATTCACATTCTTTTTTCTTCCTTTTTTTTGAGACAGGGTGTCCCTGTAGCCCCAGCTGGCCTGGAACTCAATATGTAGACCAGGCTGGCCTCAAACTCACAGAGATCCATCTGCCTGCCTCTGCCTCCCACAATCCACATTCTTAACCAGCTTAATGTGTCTACACATTCTTTATTATCATCACAAATGGAAGAATTTTAGCTTGTGGAAAGTTGGAGAGACCTGAAGGGAAAATAATTATGTCAGGGAGAGAACTGTGTGAAGAAACTCTTGGTTTGGGGCAGTAGATCCCTTCCCACTGGGGCTGGCCGACTGGAGCAGGTCTGTACCTATGGTGGCGAGTAGGCCTTAAACACGCCACATTCTTACTAAACTTCGATGTGCATTAGGCGCACGTGTCTGCCCCTTCATTGGATATTCATTGGCTTTTGTAATGTATTTTATAGCAAAATCTACAAGAATCTCTTGTGCCACCTCAGAACTACTGGTCACCCTGAACTAATAGCCGATTAGGTGGAATTAACTTGTTTAACCCAAAAGCAGACCAGTGTTTTCCAGTGATTCCCTAACACTCCAGAAAGCATTCATTCACTTACTCTGCTAAGGACCTGGTGCTCTGCAAAAATGAACTGGACAGGGTTGGGGGGCAGGGGAGGGACGGACACACCTTTAATCCCAGTACCTGGACAGGGTTGGGGGGCAGGGGGGCACACGCCTTTAATCCCAGTACCTAGAAAGGCAGAGGCAGGCTGGTTTCTGCAGTTGCCTGTTCAGAGTGTGGAAGAGGATGTAGGTTATGTCAGCAGAGACAGTGACTGGGCTCTGAGTAAGTGAGGGGTGAGCATTCTGCCAGCCAAGGGGAGTTGTGGTAATCCCCTAGACGGTGATTGTTGGGGTGCTTAGAGAGCCGTAGCTGAAGGGGGGTGCTTTCTCCTTGGGGACTCTGCTGAATCAGTTCCAACTTTTATTCAAGGTTCTCTGAGAGTGGGTTGACTGATTTCCTTGAGTAGTTCTCAGCACATCTCTAACTCAGGGAATTCTAACTTCTGCTTACCCCTCCGGGGCATTCGCTCGCTCTGCCTCCGGGAGGGCTGGCTTGTGTGGAAACCATGAGGCAGGTGCTGATGAGGAAGTTGGAGGCTTTGGGAAGGCATCCGGTGTGGCCTCTGGGAGCCGGAATGCTCAGAGCTGCTGTGGACAGAGCCCCTGGTAAGGTGGTGTGGTCACTCTCCTTCCTCTGTGTCTTTTTTGGTTATATCTTTCTTGAGATACATGTTTATAAAACAGTCATATTAACCAGTAGGTGGAGAACTTTATTACAAATAGAATGCCTTACTGGATGACTGTCAAAACGTAGCAACTAACTTAACTGTGAAAAATCTTGAGTATTTTATATTTCTGGCTTTCTCTATAGGAGTCTGGAAGGGAATAAATAATCGTGATAAGATTCTGGGCAGCTCGTTGACGTTTACAGGGGCTTGTGCGGTAACGCACTATGTGATGGGAACTGCTGGTCAGAATTTAAAGCTGTTTTAACCAACAGCTGTCCAAGACACTCACATGCTCCTTTCAGAGCTTGTGTGCTCTAACAATACAGACCATTAACAAATCTGTAACTGTTCTGTGCTTATCTATGGTGGGGCTAAGCTCTCAGTGGAATTTAAAGATGTGTGTAATTGTAGTGTTTCTCCTGAGCTAAGGGGAAACTCACTCAGTGTGGGAGCAGACTAGGAAAAGCACCACAGGGACTGAAAGCTTCACATAGGCACTTTCATGTGTAACCAAGCAACTGATACATTAGACAGTCTTTGCCAGCGTCTTACATTCTCAGAGAACTTAGGTCAGTGCCTAAAATAACCCTGCTAATTGTGAGGGGCACATGTGGAAGAAATTCCAGCTAGCAGTCTGGGAGCCGAGTGACTGAGCATTTGAACCTTACTGTCTTACGGTTCACAACAAGTAAGCCATTAGGCCCAAAGCTCTTCTGCGTTCAGGTACGGAAACAAAGTCATGTGCTGTGCTTTAGAGTCTGTTTGTAAAGCTGGTTGACCAGTGACAGCTGGTTAAAAACCAAATCGACTTGAGTTACAAGATCTGGGCTTTCTCTGCCTTTTCCTGCGGGAGGATGGTGGCCTAAGCGACGGAGCGGATGGCTTGGCCAAGGGACTTGCAGCTGCAGCAGCCTGTTTGGAGCCGCTAGCGCACTTTGGACCTCTTCTCGCTGTGCATTTCAGGTAGGCTGTTGTGGGGAACTCTTTACACGACCGTCAGAGGTCATGACACTGATCTGAGCACAAGAGCCTCCGGGGTCCTTCCACACTCGGCAGGCCGATATCGTGGGCCCAGTGTTTCCCTCCCTAAGCTGGGCAATATGCTGAAAGAAAAGAAGGTCCTCACGCTGTTAACCAAGTGAGTCAGGTTTTCAGGAGGTAGAAGAGGCTGAGGGAGTCAACACAAAGTGATTTATGCAGCTTGTGATAAAATGCCTTTAGAAAGTTTACCTTCCTCCCTCGTTTTAGCTCCCTCACTCCAGTTCCAAAAAGCAAGCTTTCAGATCTGTGAGAAAGGATGAGAAGAATGCCCATCCTCTGCATTTCAGAGCATATGGAGTGTATTTAAAGCTGCTTGATAAGGGTTGAGTTTTATTTTCAGACTAAGATGAAAATCAGCCTGGCTATTTTGCCAGGAACCCCACCCCCCCGCATCAGCGTAACATGCAATACTGCAGTTCTGTGGATCTTACTCTAGTGTAGACCCCCGTTACAGTGGCTGGTTCAGTTTTGGCTTCTGAAGTATCTGCATGTAAAATAAGTATATAAATATTGTAAATTATACTTTGGAGCTTTTGATCAAGTTATTTAATAATACAGCATTCATTTAAATTTGTATACCTTGAATCAGATGGCGTATATGTTACTGAAAAATATAAACAGGTTATTGTAATCAGAATGGTTTAGCATATGCTTAGACAGCTGATCATTATTTTGGAATCTGTGTAAAATGAATAGGAAGTCAACATTTAGTGTGTGCTTTGATGACACTTTTGTTTGTTTGTTTGAGGTAGGGTCTCATGCAGCTCAAGGTGGCCTCAAACTTGTTCTGTGTATCTGACCATGGTCTGGAATTCCTGATCCTTCTGCCCCACCTACCAAGTGCTGAGATGATAGGTATGTGCCATCATGCCTAGTTGATGACACCTTTTACATATCAGGTTCTTGAACTGAGGTTCACTGATGTTGTGAAACTTTCGATAAATTTCTCAGGAACAAAAATCACCTTTCCGTTACAATGTAATATATTTGTCCATGTGCAGTCATGTGTACCGGGCCACATGAAGCCTTTGGGAGTCCCTGGAAGGACGTCTTTGTGGTGGATTGGGGCTAGCCCATGATGCTGGATACTAAATTGTACTTCGGGTGGTGAATTTTCCGGAGACGAAGGTCAAGATCTGAGAAGTAAAAGATTAAAGAGATAAACTTGAACAGCCATTTAACAGATATGCTGCTGTTTGTGCGTTATGTCAACAAACTTGAAGAACTGCTTTTCTAACATGCCATGTTATTGGCGTCTCAGAAATGATTGCCATAATCAATAAGACATTGCCTGTCTTTAACAGTATGAGACTATAAAACTAGCACAGCCTTGCATGGTTTAACCCAATTGTTGAATAGACATTAATTCATATTAACGAACAATTAACCCTAAGCTCCTGACAAATGAACTGAGTCAGGTATTCTCAGAGTTTAAGTATGAGAGTTATCAAGTTAAAAGTGGGATCACTGAGAGTTGCTCCCTGTGAACAAATCCCCTGTGTATGGGTTACTATGATTATTTAGATTTTTAAAAAAATTATGAGACTGAAGAAATGATTCAGCCGTTTAAGAGCACTGACTGCTCTTGCAGAGGACCCCAGTCCAGTTCCTAGCACCCGTATAGTAGTTAACAACCAACATAACTTCAGTCCCAGGGGATCTGACGCTCTCTTCTGGTCTCCAGAAGTATTGCACAAGCATGTTGCATTTAAATCCATGCAGGGAAACACATACATAAATTAAAAATTTTTTTTAAAATCACGTGTATAACTTAACTTGACTTATCCCAGAATGCATGAATCCTGTGGGTGGACTTTGGGCGTGGTGCAGATGGGG
This sequence comes from Nannospalax galili, assembly GCF_000622305.1. NCBI lineage: Eukaryota > Metazoa > Chordata > Mammalia > Rodentia > Spalacidae > Nannospalax > Nannospalax galili. The sequence goes on from NW_008353058.1 coordinate 138,759, forward strand.
AGGGGTCTAAATCTGATTAAGATGTATTATGTGAAATGCATAAAAATTCAATAAAAGTACACATTGAGAAAAATCATGTGTATGTATTTGTGACTGTGTGTGCGTGTGTGTGTGTGTGCGCACGTGTGTGGGTGCTGGAAGAGGTTAGAAGCGGGTACTCAGTTACAGGTGTTTGCCAGCTGCCCAGTGTGGGTGTTAGGTACTGAGGTCCAGTCTTCCACAAGCAGAGCGAAGGTTCTTGACTGCTGGCCCACCTCTCAATCTCCTGGGCGATATCTTTCTTTCATGCCTCAAATTCTTTGTTTCGACTTTTAAAAGTAATGTGGCTGTGCTCAGAGCCAGTGACTTTGGCTGTGTATCCTCAGTGGCTGAGTTAATATTTAGCAGAGGCTGGGGCAGCTTTGAGAAAGCTCATGAGTTTCATGGGATATTTTCTTTTTTTCTAAAAAAATATTTATTTATTTATTTATTTATTTATTTATTTATTTATATTTTATGTGTATGAGTGTATTGCCTGCATGTATGTGAGTGCACCCGTGTCATGCAATGTTAGGGCAGTCAGAAGAGGGCTTCGGATTCCCCTGGAACTGGAATTAAGGACGGTTTGTAGCTACCATGTGGGTGCTGGGAATCAAATCCAAGTCCTCTGCAAGAGCAGTCAGTGCTCTTAACCGCTGAGCCGTCTCTCCAGTCCCTCATGGGATATTTTCTACGAAGTAGGATTTTAGCAGCAGCACAGGAAGTTCTGCGTCATTCATTTAGACATTACCTTTTTACTGTGTCTTTGATGTGTGGATCCTTTTTAAATGTATTCTTTATTTTCTAATTATTTAGGGATTTCCAGAGGTCTTTCTGTTATTTATTATTATTATTATTATTATTATTATTATTATTCAATTCCATTGCAGTTAGGCAGCATACTTTTTATTGTTTTTATTTTATGTGTATCTGTATTGCCTGCATATGTATGTAAGTGTACCGATGTCATGCAATGCCTATGGAGGTCAGAAGAGGGCATTGGTTCCCCTGGAGTTATGGATAGTTGTTGTCTGCCATGTGGATGCTGGGAAGGAGCTCGGGTGCTCTGCAAGAACAGGCAGTGCTCTGAAATGCTGAGCCATCTCTCCAGCCCCAGGCAGCATACTTTTTTATGACTTTAACCTTTTAAAATGTACTAAAACCTGTTTTACAATTATAACATATTTTGGAGGATATGTGATGATCACTTGAAAAGAATGTATTCTGCTGTTGGTTGGGAGGAACACCTGACTCCCCTAAATGACTTAAAATTTTACTAGCATTGTTCAAATCTTCTCTTTACCTATATCTTTATATAGATAAATATATATCTTTTCTTATCTAGCAGGAAGCATTGACTAAAAGATGCATCCATGTTTTGTGTGTATAAAAGTCTGCTCACTCCAGTAGCATAGAGAAAAGTTTAAATCAATGAAAAAAAAAACAAAAAGAAAGAAGGAATTTTCATTTTTTAAAAAAAAATATTTTATTGCCAAGTGTGGTGGCACACACCTTTAGTCCCAGCACTCAGGAGGCAGAGGCAGGTGGATCTTTGTGAGTCTGAGACCAGCCTGGTCTCCACAGGGAGCTCCAGGCCAGCTGAGGCTAGAGGGAGACCCAATCTCAAAAAGACCAAAAAAAAGTTAAAAATATTTTTTATTTATTTTTTTATGCGTATGAGTATTTACCTGCATGTGCGTAAGTGCACTATGCATGCAATGCCCACAGAGACCAGAAGAGGTTGTCAGTTCCCCTGGAACTAGAGTTATAGGCAGTTGTTGGCCACCACATGGGTGCTGGGAACTGAACCCAGGTCCTTTGCAAGAGCGTCCAGTGCTCTTGACTGCTGAACCGTCTCTCTAGCTCCTCTTGCTTCAGTTTCGTTTTTCAGGTTTTTGGAGACAGTGTCTCCCTGTAACCCCAGCTGGCCTAGAACTCACTATGTAGACAAGGCTGGCCTTGATCTAAATGAGATCTGCCTGCCTCCGCCTCACAAGTGCTGGGACTGGCATGTACCACTGCCCCTGGCCTTGCTTCGGTTTTTAAATGACTAAATTTTGGTTGAATTTTGTGTGATTTCAGTCTTACATAGGCAGTTCTTGCATGTTACAAATTCTCCCTGTTCCAAAGATGAAAACAGTAGGATAATAAAACCTTGGTATTTGTGCTCAGAGAAGCACTCTGTAAGTTTGTAACGTAGTATTAATAATGTGAACTAACTATAGCTATTAATATAGTATGTGATTTTTGAGATATTAGAGTGTATTTATTGTCAAATTCATCATATCATATTCTATTATTATATATTTACTAAAATAACATTATTTACAGGTTTCATTTGTTTAATTTCTTTCAATTATTAACCACTTCACAATAGAAAGGGAGATTAGACACGATAGTCTTTTCACATGGTCCCAAAGTTGTGAAGCTTTCACAATAGTAGTTGATTAATAACCATACCAAATTCCTATAATTAAAAGCAAAGTTTTCTTAATGAGTACCTGTGTATCTGAGAAAGAAACTTAAAACTTTTTATTAAGAATTTACATTTTATGAACCAAAATAATATATATTTAGTTATTATTTTATTATTAAAAAATTTATTTATTGCTTTGCATTTTGTGTGTATGAGTGTATTGCCTGCATGTAGATAAGTAAGTGCACCCGTGTCATGCAGTGCCCACAGAGGTCAGAAGAGAGCATTGAATTCCCCTGGAGCTGGAGTTATAGATGGTTGTTACTTGCCTCGGGGTGCTGGGAATCGAACCCAGGTCCTCTACAAGAGCAGTCAGTGCTTTTAACCCTTGAGCCATCTCTCCAGCCCCCTAGTTATTATTTTTTTTTAAAAAAACCCTAAAGTTCTATTTGTTTATATAAAACAACATTCATTGGAGTCATAGGAAAGAAGTTTCATTAAGCCATAAAATTTAATGTTTTATTTATGTATAATTTTAATTCCAAAACATGTTCTAAATAAATATTAACATTTTAAAAATTATTGTAATTTATATGTCAAAAATTACAGGAGACAGATCTGCCTGCCTCTGCCTCCTGAGTGCTGAGATTAAAGGAGTGTGCCACCATATCCGGCTTCCTTTTTCCTTAACTTAAAGGGCAGATATATACACAGGGGCTTTTGAGTGGACTCCTGAGGGAGTGAGGATCCAGCCCTGTCTCCTTCTGCAAGTGTGTTTTGTCTGTGGCATGGCGTCCAGCAGCACCGGGCAAGCTCCACTCTGTGGTGGTTCACTGACGAGACCCTCTGTCCTGAGCAGTGCAAAATGACAATGTACCACAAATGGAAACCAGATGCGTGATTGTTAAATTTCTAGGTAGCATCATTTAAAAAAGTAAAAATTAACAGGTAAAATGGATTTTAATAATGTATTTTGTTTAATCAGTTTTTCAAAATACTGTCATTTCAGTATGTAATCTACATAAAAATTCTTACTAAGCGATTTGAAATTCCTTGTTGCTATTCAATGTGTATTTTGCACTTACACTCTTGGACTAGCCACATTTCAAGTGCTATCATGTTGGACAGTGCAGGTCTAGAGGCCCTTTTTCTAAAACTTCAGTTCTCTGGACCTTCTGGGTCCAGGCAGCACCCCAAGGGGTGAGAGCTCACTGACCACCCAAAGGGAGCTTTAGGGATTAGGTATGACACCAAAGTCTAGCACTTCCAACCTCATACCACTGGCCAGTACTGTCTGGGGCACTTGGAAAATGCAAATTAGCTGTACGCTTGGTGAACACACAGCTGAATCTCACCACAAGTTAAGATGCTACCGACCATGCCGGACACCTTCCGAATCAGGAAACTATGCCCAAGCAGACGGAATGATGGGCTGGTTAATGGGGAGATAGCAGCACAATGTGTGTCTTCAGTTTCTGGGCGACATTTCTTCCACTGGAAGCCTCTCCCCTCCTGTCCTTTGTTTCTTCCCCCCCACATCCCCCCTGACACCACCCCCACACTCCCACCCCCAGCTCTGTCCATGTAGATGCAGTTCCCACAGTAAACACGGTGTCTTCAATATTTTATCCCACTGGCTTTCACGTAATGACGGTATCCTATTACTGCTGTTTTAGCAAATGACAGGCAGCCCAGAGTTAGGAAGCAAATACACTTTAGCTCTAGGTGGTTGGCTAACAGAGCTAGCCCCAGCGCTGCATTATCGTTTGGAGTGGGTGTTCTTCCGCATGCTTTAGTCCTCCTTCAAAGAAAGGATTATTAAGGTCCTCATGAAGCCATTCAATCAATGTATAAATTGCATTTTATGTTATAACAAGCAGACTCTTAACTGTGAAGTTTGTGCTTTTTAAAAAGTGCTCTTTTTTTAACTTTAATTTTTATTTTATGTGTATGCGTGTATTGCCTGCATGTATGTAAGTTCACCCATGTTGCGCAATGCCCATGGAGGTCAGAAGATGCTGTCGGACCCCCTGGAACTGGAGTTATGGACAGTGGTTAGCTGCCATGTGGGTGCTGGGATTTGAACCTGGGTCTTCTGCAAGAATAGTGTTCTTAACCACTGAGCCATCTCTCTAGCCCCCTAAAAAGTGCTCTTAATAGTGAAATGGCTGATGTGCTTAGATAAGCGGCTTTATTCCGTTGGTACAAAGACATGTTTCAGTCAGAGAAATGAAGTAATATTCCCCAAAGGAGGCACAGGTAAATGGTGATGGTCCTTCATGGACTACTGATTACAACACAATGACCATCATACTGAAGACATTACCATTTTACCACTGTGCTTTAGCTGTAAATTACCCATAGCAAAACTGGTTTGGAGTTTTTTTTTGTGGTCTAAAATTTTTGGATATGAAATATTCATAGGAGTCAAAATTGTGAAAAGATACAGTGTAAGGTCCTGCTCTCACCCACCAGGGCGCTGAGTTTCCCCTCAGCCAGCTTCCTCCTAATACACCCCAGTCAGATGGGTACCGATTTGTGTTGGTTGCAAATCGTTTGAGTGTTTGGATAGACACTCATCAGCACATATTAGTATGCATTCTTAGTTCTCCTGGTTTATCATATAGTGCTTTATGCCTGACTCCTGCCCCACTTAAACAGCTTTTCATTAAATAGCAAATCAGAGCTGCAGCACAATTCTAACACAAAGTTAACACAGAAGGGATGCAAAATGTTTGCAGCATGACTCTTGTCACACAGCAAAGTCATTCCTCAGATCCTACACTAATATAGGTTAGTCCATGATCAAAATGGCCAAGAGCTATAACCAAAAGCTGTGTTAATAGGCGTCTTTTCTTGCTGGATCATGCTTTACCTTTTAATGAAGAGCTTCTTCTTTTAAAATATAGAGAATTTTTTTGTCTGTGTCTTTTTTGAGACAGGGTCTCCCTGTAGCCCCAGCTGGCCTGGAACTCACTATGTAGACCAGGCTGGCCTTGAACTCACAGAGATCCGCCTGCCTCTGCCTCCCAAGTGCTGGGACTAAAGGCCTGCACCACCACACCTGGCTCCTTGAATACAGAGAATTTTTATCATCTTTTTTATAGATGTCTTCAACTGAATGAACATACCGTATTAGTGGATATTTTGTAAATTTCCAGTAATTGGGTATTATAAACTACATTGTCATAAATAGGCTTGCATGTAAATAATTTCACAAAAAAGTACAAGTATAGTGGGAATATAAATTCTCAGAGTAGGAATGTTGATTGTTGGATATATATTGATATGTTTGATCAAACTGGCCAAATTGCGTTCCACAGTTGATGCCCTAATTTACTGTACCACTGGAAATGCTTACCAATGTCCATTTCCTGTACCTTTGCCAATGATTTCCATGTTAGTCAAATGTCTTTCTTTTAATGGCTCTGGGGTTTGAATCTACAAGGCTTTCCCTACACAGATTTTCAGGTTAATATGTACGTATTTGTATTAGTTTGCTTTTCTGTTGCTGTGGTAAACACCATGACCAAAGACAACTTCGGGAAGGAAAGGGTGTATTTCACCTGACACCTCGGGATCATAGTCCATCACTGAGGGAAGTCAGGGCGGGAAATAAGAGGCATCTGGAGAAAGGAACTGAGGTAGAGGCTGTGGAGGAGCACTGCCTACTGCTTGTTCTCTGACTTCTGATCAGCTAGCCTTCTTACGCAGCCCAGATCCACCTGCCTAGGAATGGACCACTCAGTGGGCTGGACCCTCCTATACTTATTAACAATTAAAAAAAAAAACCTCATAGGCATGTCCGCAGGCCAGTCAGATCCAGGCAACGGACAGTTGAGGTTCCCTGTTCTTAGGTGTGTCAAGTTAACAATTAAAACTAACTAGGACAATGTTTTTAGTTTTTATTTTAAATTTTTTGCTCCATTTGGGACTCAGCAAGGTGTACATTGTACCCGACCTAATTCCCTCAGATAGTTAACAATTGTCACATTGCCCCCACTGATTTGAGGTGTTTCCTTTATTACCCGCTCAAATTCCATGTATATTTGGGTCCCTAGATCCATTCTTTCCAGGTGTCCGTCTGCATCATGTGTCAGTGTCATGCAGGCTGATTTCTGGTTTATCCCCTTTGGGGTTTCAGTTTTCTCTGGCTGCTCTTGATAGACCACCTTAATGTTAGAGTCAAAGCATTTCCCATTTCACTCTACCCCCTCCCCCAAAGGCAAACCTTGTGTTATTTGATTGAAACCACACTACATTTATGACTTGACTTGGGGAAAGCGACTATTTCAATGATGTAGTTTTCCCATCATTTTTTGTTTGTTTGTTTTGTTTTTTTAATTCCTCAGCTAAATTTCCTGCCTTTTGGCTTTCTGTGTTTCTCTTAAGTTTGTGAGAACGGGCATTTTGTCTGTGGCTGTGTTGCTAATAGAGCCTCAACTAGTCTTTCAAAGGGCTTGCTGTTCATACATGATAGCTTTTTGCTAGGTATTATGTTTTTACTTTACCATCTGATTCTGTTTTTTTTTTTGTTGTTGTTGTTGTTTACTGGAATTTTAGAAGTTAATTCTTTTTATTTTTATTTTTTGAGAAAGGCTGTCACTGTAGCCCCAGCTGGCCCGGAACTCCCTGTGTAGACCAGACTGACCTGGATATCACAGAGATCCGCCTGCTTCTGTCTCCCTAGCTCTGGGATTAAAGGTGTGTGCCACCACGCCCAGCTGAAGTTGATTAAGTTTCCTAGCCGTACAATGGTATCTTTAAGTATTGATAGGCTTACTTGCGCCTTTATAATAGCTGCTCTCTGATTCCGCTGACTTTCATCAGTCATTGTGATAGTTAATCTTGATTCCAACTTGATGGGATTAGGACACATCTAGGGGGTTAGTGATCAGCACCTCTGGTGTCGCTGTGAGATTTTTCAGACAGGATTAGATCATAAAAGACTGATTTAACAACTGAATCAAACTCTTGTTGGACCCGTAATGTAATAGCACTATTTGGATGTAATACAGGTAGGTGGGGCCTAGGTGGAGAACTGGTGGCATGTGCCTGGGGCGGGGGA
>NW_008353058.1:146337-158496 GCF_000622305.1 Nannospalax galili
GGGGTGGAGTGGGGGGGTGGAGGGGTCTGTCCTGCCCTGGCCTCTTCCCATACACCCTTTTCTCTGCTTCCTGTCCTGCTATGATCTGCACTGCTCCACCGGGATAGACTGACAACTTTGAAATTGTGAGCCAAATATTTCCTCCTTTTTCTGATGGGTATTTGGTCACAAGGCTGATAAAAGTAACCAAAGCAGTTACTTGGTAACAAACTGCTCCCAGCTCCTTATGGACATAATGATGTCTATTTGTTGCTCATATGACATTCTCATCCCAGGTCACCCTTACCACAGTGCCATGACTTTATCGCCTGAGACCACGGCTCCACCTGATTGATGTGTGCTGTCTCAGTCCAATAATTGCTTATTATTCATCAATGCCAGTAAGAACAACAAACCTACTTTGAGTATTTGTATAATTACTGGTAGATTTGTTCTAAAATTTGTAGTCTAATGTTTGTATCTGACACTGTTGTAAATCCTAAGATTATTAAGGTATAATTCTTTCCCTCCAAAGATCTTCCAATCTGGCACCTCCAATTGCAAAAATAAATTGAGTTTTACATTTACAGTGAGAAAAGGGCTAGGAAACGTTAAGATGCAATGTTTGGGGTTGGGGAGATGGCTTGGTCGTTGGGAATGAGTACTGCTCTTGTTCAGATCTCAACACCCATGTTGGGCAGCTCACAACCACTTGTAACTCCAGCTGCAGGGGATTCTGACACCTCTGGCCTCCTTGAGCACTGCCCTCACAGGCATATTCCCACACACATACACATAAGTAAAAATAAATCTTAAAAAGTAAAGATGTGCCATCTGGGTGGCTGTGCTTTTCAAGTGCCGTGTTGTAGCCTCAGAATGTGATTGGCTGGGTCAGCGTGCTGTGGGGGTGTTTTGTTTAGTTTTCTTTCTAGCTTTATTTTACTTGCTATACACAATAAGCTATTTCACCCAGCCATGAAATAGGATTGCAAAGCAATATAGAATTAAGTGCTGGGATAATTAGGGTAGGCAAATGCTCTATTGGGTGCTGAGGACTAAGAATTCAGTCTGGCTCCAGGCTGGTATTGTGGAGAGAAGGCTCGAGCTGGGACTCGACACAGATGTGATTAGACATGAGACAGGGTGGAGGACAGCTTAAGCAATGATGATGCCAGGAGCAAAAGGCCAGGGCCAGAGGGAGTCAGGCTCATTTATCACAGGAACAGCATGAAGATTGTCCAGAAATGAGGGTCTGGTAGGAGGTGGAGCTCAGATGTCCAAAAGACACTCCATGGTGGGCGGGGTTCAGGGACTTGGGTTCTGTTACTACCCAGCTTCGAGTCCATAGCACGTCCTGGAGCATTCCAGGCTGCACCAGTCCGAGATGGGAAATGATACTTAAGGTATCTTGCTATTTCAGTGTGTAATGTGATTCTTCTATGATGGTCCTTGTGAACTAGACAAAGGGCTTTTGAATCAAAGGAACTTCGAAATATGTTTTGAAAAGAGTCACAAAACAGAAGGGGAAGTTCATAACACAAAAGATAATTGTTGTTCAGTTCAGTAAAGAACGATTGCCTTGGGCAAGGGGTCAGACTTACTGCAGTAAAGGCTTGGCGCTCAGGGCTGCTCTGGAAGGGGAGAGAGCAGCTAAAATAAAGGGACAAGTGCTTGAATGTTGTTTATTCTCATTGACAAGCAAAATTATAGAAGGTTCTGGGGATCCAGCAAGTTAGAAAAGTCTCCTGTCTGGAGACTTTACATTAGAGCAAAGGAAAAAAAATGAAATTTGGTGACTGACCAAGAGGGTACGATATTTGTGCCTCTAAGAGCATGGAAAGACGGGCCGTGGAGATGACTCAGATGGTAAAATGGTTGTCTCACAAGCATTAGGACCTGATTTTGATCCCCAGAGCCCTGGTCAAAAAGCAGGTGTAGCACTGATAATCCTAGTGCTGAGGGGCACATGGAACCCTAGGGCTTGCTGGCCAGTCAGTCTCGCCTACTGGGGAGGGACCTAATCCCCCCCCCCCACAAGTGAATGGTGCCTGAGATGGGGTTAGGGTGGGGAGGTATTGGGGTTGGGATGGGGGTGTATGATTCCTGGTGAATGATGCCTGAGGTTGCCCTCTGGCCTTTGCACTCTCAAGGTACACACACACACACGCACACACACACAAACTTGAAAAAAATAAATAAGGAGAGTCATTGATGACCTGAGTTCGATTCCTGCAACACACATGGGCCGGGGGAGAGAACTGGTAGAGTTGTCTGACCTCCAAACATGCTCCGTGGCACGTGCACCCAATATACATCATACGCACACAGTAATCTAATAAAATAAAATTGTTTTTAAACAGAGAAAACGAAAAGGTCAGATGTCCAGCTATAAGGAATTGACTACATATACATGTATATATATTGCATGCTCATAAAATGGAATATTAGTCAGCCGTAGGTATTACGAAACATGTTAACTGACATGAAGGATGTTCATGGTATTCTGTTGAACATAACACAACACAAATCTGGAGCACAGTCTAGAAAATGATGTACCATTTTGTGTGAAGAACACGATTACTAGAGATTTATCTAATCGTTCTTATGTGGCGATTGATCTTCAGGTGCCAACTCTGTGCCTGACACCATTTGGATCATTGTTTTGTTCAGTGGGAAACAAAAGATGGCCACGATCCATGGTTCGTTTTTTGTCTGATCTTTTCAAACTTAAAAAAAAAATCTTTCCTGGATCATTTGTGCATTCAAATTTGTTTTGTCAGGTTTTATGAATCACCCTTGACTGTACAAGTGGAATGGAATATGCACAGCTACAAATGACACCGCCCCAGCCTGTGTCACCTCCAGGTCTTATGCAAGGGGAGCAGTGGCTCCAGGACACCAGTCTCCTGCGGTCAGGACGGCCTGCCCTTTGGTGGCCAAAGTGATCAGAATTGGATTCCGCCTGGCTCCAGGAGTCCCGCTGATGAGACTGTGACTTTGTTGACTGAGTTTCTAAGTAAGGGGCGGTCATTCCAGCCTGGTGTCTGTTTGCAATTGCTGTCTGTTACTTGACACTTTTTTTTTTCATTCCTGTTGAAGCTGCCCTCCCGGAAATCCCTGTCATTCCATAAACTCTGATTGCTGCCCCTACATGCAGCTGACTGTGCACAGTGTGAAAAACAGAAGGTATTCTGCTTGCATTGAAAGGAAGTTCTGCGATGAGTTGGTGACCAAGGACTAGCTCAAGTTGCTTTTTTTTTTTTTTTTTAGATTAAAAAGGGGAGAGTTTATGCAAAAGTCTTTGTGCTGTTTTCCCCTGGCTCTACTCTCTGACTGACTTCCCTCGATGTCTCTTCTCTGATGAGCATCAGAGTCTCTGTTATAAGGCTTTCATTGTCCCCTGGTGGTTTTAAAATTCTGGATCTTTGTGTATCTGCTGAGAAACAAGCAAGGAAATCCCAACAATTTTTACTTTATTTTATTTAAAAATTTATTTTTATTTTTATGTGTATTGCGTGTATTGCCTGCATGTCAGTAAGTGCACCCATGTTGTGCAATGCCCACGGAGGACAGAAGAAGTCGCCAGAGCCTCTGAAACTGTAGCTACGGACAGTTGTTAGCTGCCATGTGGGTGCTGGGATTCGAACCCTGGTCTTCTTCAAGAACAGTCAGTGTTCTTAACCACTAAGCCTCTCTCCAGCCCACAATTTTATCTATTTATTTATTTATTTATTTATTTATTTTTACCCCCCCCCCATTTTTATTTTTTAAAAACAATTTTTATTGGGGCTGGAGAGATGGCCAAGTGGTTAAAGTTAGGTTCCTGGCAGGTTCTAACACAGCTAACAGTGCAGCTCCCAATAGTCTAAAATGGCAAGTCTGGACTTAGCCCAGGCAAGACCCTCTGCTTATTGGGAGACCAACCAAGTCAGAGCTAAACTGCCCAGCCTACATCATGGATAGTTACCCAAGCCCCTAACTGCCTATAAAAAAGATGTCTGCATCCCCTGCTGGTTGCTGTTTCTCTGCTCCCCGAGAGGCAGCCCAGTGGGCTGTTTGCTCTCAAATAAACTGCTGCCCCCTATGGGGTCATCTTGGTTGTGGTCTTCACCACATGCTTCCATACAGTTAACAGCACTGACTGCTTTTGCAGAAGACCTGGGTTCAGTTCCCAGCACCCACATGGCAGCTAACAACTGCCCATGACTCCCGTTCCAGGGAATCTGATGCCCTCTTCTGGCCTCCTTGGGCATTGCGTGACATGGGTGTAGGCGAATCTCATACACGTAAAAAGTTTAAAAAATTTTTCTAGAAAGAAAAGACCATATTTTGAAAAAGAAAATATTCTATGTTCCTTACAATAAATTATAAAACATACAGATACATATAGAAAAGGAAAAAAAAATTACCTACAATCCTATTCCCAAGAAACATGCTGGTTTATTTTGTCTTTTTTGTTTACATGGTTGCTCCGCTTCTGTTTTAACGTTTACATAGCCTGTTGATATATTTCAAATGGTATCTATGCCAATCCTGTTACACTGAGCCTAGTTTTATGAAGACTGTATACTGTTATAATGACTTAACTACTTTCCCAACATCATGTAATATCACAATGCCAGTTTCAGGAAAGCATCCATAAGTCCCAGCTAAAGGAATTGGCAGTCAAGCTGGCCAATCCAACCCTCAGTGTTTAGAACCCTGTGATGAAACCCCAGAGGCATGTTAATACTGTGGCTCCTGGGGTCACTGACAACTTTGACCTTTACACTGTCCTTGGAAAAGAGGTCCCTCTGGACCAAAGCATCCTAAGCTGTCTTCTACTTCTGTCTGGGAGGGAAACACTTCTTGACGTTTGTATGACTGTTACTGAAACACATCTCTTTGACGTGTATAAATGAATGGACAAGGACATGGACAAAGGTTAGTTACACAGTCTGCATTTGCTCAAAGGGTGGTGCTGTAGGAATTCCCTGGCCGTCAGTGTTCTCTCTCTGATTACTGAGTTCAGCCCTTCCAGACTAGCTCTCTACCTATGCTCCCTCTCAAACCTCACCTTGTCTAAATCATCACCACACAGAGGCTGTGCAGCTCTGAAGAGGCACAGTCATCTCTGCAGTTCTTCTAGGTCTTTCTTTACCTCACTCTGTGCAGGCATCCTTTAAATGTTGCCTTCTTATATAACCATTGATGATTCTGATGATTCCCTTGTGTCTAATTCCTATACCAGTTCCTTTTTTGAACTTTCACAGAGCTGACCCAAGTGCCTACTTGTAGTAACTAGCTCATTTGAAGTGTCAGTGTCATCCTTTTAGCCCTTGCCTCCCTGCTCCCCTCTCCTCTTTGGAAACCGTCAGTGGAACTCTGTATTATTTGTAAGTCGTGTGAAATAGCCCACTTTGCTTTGACAATAGATAAAGCCTAATTCATGGCACAGTAGAAGAAACCGCCTCCCCTGCGGATCCCTCGTCTAGGCCATTTCCACTCGTGTTTTCTGCGTTTCTTGCTCTGTTACCCTTCTGTTTTGTGTCTTTCATTTTATCGTGCACCTTATTTATTAGGACACTGTGCACTTGGGATTTTCACTAGACTGTCATGAGATGGTTTCTGTCTGCAGTGAGGTACGGTGAGCGCATGATTGAGGGCATGTGGGGAGGAGTTCATTAATCTTGGATGAAATATTGAATGTCCTGAGGTTCAGATGATGTCTGTGCTGGCTCCAAGCTCATTTATTGGTCTCGCCCTTTTCCTTTGTGTGAACCTTCCAAAACTCCACTCAGTGTTTGATATGAACAGATTCTCTGGATAATCAGAAACAAAGTTCTTCACTGAGTTTATAGTCCATCTAAATAAGCAACGTGTTTTAAATGACTTTTTAGATATAATTAATCAGAATGTGTAAAAAGTGCATTGAAATGGAATGTTTTTTCTTAGCTTGTAAGCGATTTCAAAAGTACAGTATAATCTCCTTTGAGGATCTTAAATCGCTGTCACGCTGTTATAGGGTTCCTTGACTAGATCCTTCATCCTTCATTTGGGCATGTCACTTGGGTTTTAATAATGGATGGCTGCTGTGCTCGGTGGTCAGATGTGTTATCCTTATCCATTTTTATTTCCCAAAGGAACCTCTGGAAAAGGGCAGCGAGGGTAAATTTAAAACCACATTATCGGAATTCAATACCTTTCATCTTGTTTTGTATGTCCAGGGTTCGCTGAAGGGTGGCCTTAGTATGGAAAATCAGTGAAGCATGGGGCAGGCAGAACACCTAATGGACTTTCTTAACTAAGATATAAGCTGGATTCTGTGCTTTAATTTAAGCTTTGATGATCAACACTAGAATCTCCAGAATATATTCTGAACATGTGTGTGTATGTGCAGGTGTGTGTGTGTGTGTGTGTGTGTGTGTGTGTGTATTTTGATCCTTTGCTTCATGTGGATAAAGGAATGAATCTAAGGACAAAAATTGACCAATGCAGATCATTTGGGCTGATGAAGACACATATAAATCAGTTAGAAATTGTGCATTGCAATAACTCCTAAGAAATTATGAAGAATGAAATTTTAGTCACATACAGCGCACCTCCAAAACCACTAGGCTCTCAGATATGTTTTCCCTGTAGTCACTCAAAGCTTGAGAAGGGGAAGATTCTGAATCTAGGGGTCATGATCACGTCAGGGAATCTGTCCTCAGAATCACGTCTTCTCCTGTGGGTTTATGTCAAGATGTAGATGAACAACGTTTATATTCCCACCGTTACTTCAGATAAATATCTTTTCCACACCTGTCTTTATTTCAGGCTTGCTATCCTTAAAGAAAAAGGCAACCTAAGCTAACACAGTTCAGTGTTTATAACCCGTTTCAGTGATGTATTATTTATGTCAGAACCTGGCAGACAGCACCTGGTCACCTGACATGGAATCTTCAGAGAATGGGAGCGGTGTGAAGTGAATGAAGTCGTTGGTCTTCTTCTTACACATACAGAGAGCGCTGGGAATGTGAGACCCGCTTTGCCTTGACATTGGTTCTTCAGCACATGGTGTTACGTTTCATATTACAGTGAGTCTTTTGACCCTGCACTCCTTAACTATTGTTTGCTGTGGAACTGACTTCACTTCTTAGCTGTTTAACTCTCCTCCTCCACCCCTTCTTCCTCCTCTTCCTCTTCCTCCTCCTCCTCCTCTTCCTCCTCCTCATCCTCTTCCTCCTCTTCCTCCTCTTCCTCCTCCTCCTCTTCCTCTTCCTCCTCCTCTTCCTCCTCTTCCTCCTCCTCATCCTCTTCCTCGTCTTCCTCTTCCCCATCCTCTTCCTCCCCTTCCTCCTCCTCCTCTTCCTCCTCTTCCTCCTCCTCTTCCTCTTCCCCCTCCTCTTCCTCCTCCTCCTCTTCCTCCTCTTCCTCCTTTTCTTCCTCTCACAAAAGAAATGTCCAAAGAATTTTAAACATACAGAATGCAGTACAATAAAAATAATTTGTAATACTGCCACCCACAGAAAGTATTATAAATAGCTTTATTATCTTTTTTAGTTTTTTCTCTGAGTATACCTCGATGTAATTTTTATAGAACTTTTTGTTTGTTTGTTTGTTTGTTTGTTTGTTTGAGATAGGGTCTCCCTGTAGCCCCAACTGGCCTTGATGATCTCTTGTAACTTACTTTTTAAAGTTAAAAATATATTTTGAACATCTGGTGCCATTGGCTATACTGTTGTCACATTATTTTAGCATGTGTGCGGTTGTTTCTTTGTGTGGGTATCACATCAGGCTAAGTCTGTCTCCTCTTTCCTCTTCTGGTCATCCTTTTCCCTCGCCTTTATAAACAACTCCGTGACAGCATTTAAATTGGGAAATGCAGTATTACCTTAGGGGAGATTCCTCGGAATGAAATTATTGAATCAATTGGAAGCAGTGGGATTTTTCCTGAAGGTGAATTGAGGCTCGTTTACCCATCTTTCCCATATGAAAGTGTGACTGACATTGACTGTGGTCTGCACTGACTGTTATCTCACCTGCAAGGTCCTAACTGTGGCCCCTAAAATTAACTTCTCATAGATCTCTAGACCTATGAGGGTTCATTTCCTGTTCTAGACTCTCAGATGCGACACTTAAAACCCTGTGTTTGTTCCGTTAGTCCCCAGTAAGCATGTTGTAGGTGTTTAAATAGAAACCAGTAGCCCAGCTAGCTGCTGTGGATGTCTGTGTGGGAGAGGAAGAATTAGAAACACATCTTTAGAAGCTGTGCCATGATCTGAATGGTCTAAATATATAAAAAGTATATCTAAAAAGGAGGTTAGCCTGATCAAGGTCACGCCATGAGTCAGCAATGAAATCCCAAATAGAATTTTCATCTCTTCAATTCATACTCCCAGGGAAAAATGTTTATGACTAAGTCCAGAGATGGCATTTGTAAATGAACCAGTAAGGCTCTTTATATCTAGAAATGCCCCCAAGATGATTTCAAGAGAATGAATAGATTTCCAAGTCAAATTAAACATCTAAGTAGTTAATAGGTATTGATAAAGCTTTTTAGAAGGGAAACTCTTAAATGACAAGGGAGAATGAGCCGTGGGTGGGGTAGGCAGATGTAAAGGACCCTCAAAGGAATTGGTGTTGTTGATGGGGAAACTAGAGGCTGCAGGAGGAGAGGCTTGAGCCCACTATGCTAATTAAGGAAAAGAGAACCAAGACTCCTCAGGGAGTGGGGGTGGGGGGGTGGGGGGTATGCATTGCATTCTTGGGCCTTAATCTGAATGAGCTATGAACTATAGATCCTTCCTCCCCAGCCTGGTGGTCTGAGTCCACATTGCTATTCGGAGCCCTGAGCAGGGTCACCTGTAGGAACCAGAGAGATGCTTTTCAGTGTTCTTATAAGAAACAGTGAATATTAGTCTTTTCATTGAAACCCTCTAAAACACTTAGTTTATGACAAGGAATGCTATTTTCTCAATTTTGTTTATGAAAAGGCCCCGATGCTTTCCTGGGTGGCCTTGGGCCTGGGAAACACAGTGAGGGCAAAAGACTAAGCACCTTTGCATTAGGGATAAAACCTATCAAACGTCCGGGTCTGGTGTGCGTGCTTGGTCTCAATGACAGCGCTGAGCACCCTTTTGTGTTGATCTCGATGACAGCACTGAGCACCCTTTGGTGTTGATCTCGATGACCAGCGCTGAGCACCCTTTGGTGTTGACCTCGATGACAGCACTGAGCACCCTTTGGTGTTGACCTCGATGACAGCACTGAGCACCCTTTGGTGTTGACCTCGATGACAGCACTGAGCACCCTTTGGTGTTGTCCTCGATGACAGCACTGAGCACCCTTTGGTGTTGTCCTCGATGACAGCACTGAGCACCCTTTGGTGTTGTCCTCGATGACAGCACTGAGCACCCTTTGGTGTTGTCCTCGATGACAGCACTGAGCACCCTTTGGTGTTGTCCTCGATGACAGCACTGAGCACCCTTTGGTGTTGTCCTCGATGACAGCACTGAGCACCCTTTGGTGTTGTCCTCGATGACAGCACTGAGCACCCTTTGGTGTTGTCCTCGATGACAGCACTGAGCACCCTTTGGTGTTGTCCTCGATGACAGCACTGAGCACCCTTTGGTGTTGTCCTCGATGACAGCACTGAGCACCCTTTGGTGTTGTCCTCGATGACAGCACTGAGCACCCTTTGGTGTTGTCCTCGATGACAGCACTGAGCACCCTTTGGTGTTGTCCTCGATGACAGCACTGAGCACCCTTTGGTGTTGTCCTCGATGACAGCACTGAGCACCCTTTGGTGTTGTCCTCGATGACAGCACTGAGCACCCTTTGGTGTTGTCCTCGATGACAGCACTGAGCACCCTTTGGTGTTGTCCTCGATGACAGCACTGAGCACCCTTTGGTGTTGTCCTCGATGACAGCACTGAGCACCCTTTGGTGTTGTCCTCGATGACAGCACTGAGCACCCTTTGGTGTTGTCCTCGATGACAGCACTGAGCACCCTTTGGTGTTGTCCTCGATGACAGCACTGAGCACCCTTTGGTGTTGTCCTCGATGACAGCACTGAGCACCCTTTGGTGTTGTCCTCGATGACAGCACTGAGCACCCTTTGGTGTTGTCCTCGATGACAGCACTGAGCACCCTTTGGTGTTGTCCTCGATGACAGCACTGAGCACCCTTTGGTGTTGTCCTCGATGACAGCACTGAGCACCCTTTGGTGTTGTCCTCGATGACAGCACTGAGCACCCTTTGGTGTTGTCCTCGATGACAGCACTGAGCACCCTTTGGTGTTGTCCTCGATGACAGCACTGAGCACCCTTTGGTGTTGTCCTCGATGACAGCACTGAGCACCCTTTGGTGTTGACCTCGATGACAGCACTGAGCACCCTTTGGTGTTGACCTCGATGACAGCACTGAGCACCCTTTGGTGTTGACCTCGATGACAGCACTGAGCACCCTTTGGTGTTGATCTCAATGACAGCACTGAGCACCCTTTGGTGTTGACCTCGATGACCAGTGCTGAGCACCCTTTGGTGTTGACCTCGATGACCAGCGCTGAGCACCCTTTCATGTTGACCTCGATGACAGCACTGAGCACCCTTTTGCAAAAGTAAAACCTGCCTTGCCAAGTTTCTTGCATTTTGTCCACATGTTCTTTGTGTGGTGTCAGTGGGGTCCTTGGACCTCAGATTTTACTTCTAACAGCCCTCAAGGCTGGACCTTAGGCCTCTTGATTTCCAGTCTAGTCGATCTACTACTGGCAGGAACTAGCAGTCATTTTATGAGTTTTCAGAATTACCAAAGGGCTCTGAATAATTTAAACTTGGGCTGTTATAAGAGTACACAAAGCAAAATAAGAAACACATTAGAATTGGGGGTGTTGACCATCTACCTAGCACTGTCTTTGATAGCTGAGGTCACTGAGGTTCAGCAGCCTATGAGGACTCGGACAAGAATACACACAAGGGTAAGAAATCATCTTTCTGTTCATCTTGGTGCATAGTTATCTAGGTATATCTTGTGATTAATCTGTCTTTTAATGATCATCTTCAATTTTTTTTTCATGGTTCATAAACTCAGTACCAGTAATAACAATATATATTATGAATCTATTTGTGTGTGGTACTATGTGCTATAAATAATGCACAACAGGGAAATGCAGTGTTTGCCTTATAGGAGTTTCCCAAAGCAGACAGAGTTCATGGAAATGACAGAAAGGACATACAAATCATCACTGGATAACCCTCAGCTAGTAGATGTCATGGCTTTGTATCGGAAAGACACTCAGAGCTACTGTGCCAATTGCTAGGTGTATTGTTGATTACCACCTTTATTTGCTTTTGTCTTTATGCTCATTCTGTGGGGCTGGAAGGGGTTACTGAGGCAACAGGACACACTTTTTAGGATCAAAATACTTTCCTGGATAACTACTGATTATCTGGCTCTTGCCATATTTTTGTGAAGACTGCTTTTCCTTCAAGAAGGATTTCGAAGCTAGTAAATCAACTTGTAAATCTCTCAAACTTTTATTAAATGGTATGAACTGTGAACAGTGACATTGGAGTATAAGTTCTTTTCTCTCGGAGTCCTGTTAAAATCACCTGACAATATTTGTTGAGCACATATCTCTGTTGTTGGGTGATGCATGTAAAAACTAGCGAGAAAGAAAGAGAGCATATTAGAAAAGCTTATGAACCTCACCGTACCGTGCAAATTATCACAATAGTCTTAGTACTAGGTAGATAAAATTGGGGCAAATTGTTTTCTGGGGCACAAAGACAAAAAGTGTAAATTCTTCCCTAGGTGTATGTGTATATGTGAGTGGTTACCATTCCCATTTCTAGGTTTTGTTTATAGAGCCGTAGGTGCAGGCTTGCACGCAGTTCCTGTTTCAGTATCAGTCAGCTAAGATATATGGACCATCTCTGGCTTCCTGCTTTTCAGTGAGGGTTACATAGAGTAACATTAATGCCTAAGAAAATGTGGATCTCTGGTCCCATCTACTTCAAAAGGAGTGGCCTGGGGATTTACACAGTTAACAAGCGCGTTACAGTATAACCATCACTGACTGCTGATTTCTGTAAGAAGCAGTACTGAACACCAGGTCTATAAAGACTGAGAAAAATGCAGCTCTTCTGAGAATTTCCTGGTAGGCTGAGAGTCAAAGCCTCAGCTGCCATAGTTCAGATTTCTCCCCTCCCTCCCCCT
>NW_008353058.1:158556-176192 GCF_000622305.1 Nannospalax galili
TTTGCTGTGCTGCCCAAGCTGTCCTCCCATTCTTTTTTTTTAAAATGTTTTTTTATTTTTATTTTATGTGTATGAGTGTATTGCCTGTACATAGGTAAGTGCACCTGTGTTGTGCAATGTCCAAGGAGCTCAGAAGAGGTTGTCGGATCCCCTGGAGCTGGAGTTACAGACAGTTGTTAGCTGCCACGTGAGTGCTGGGATTCGAACTTGGATCTTCTGCAAGAACAACCAGTGTTCTTAACCGCTGAGCCATCTCTCCAGCCCCTGTCCCCCCATTATTTATCCTTCTTCCTAGGCCTCTTGAATATTGGGATTACAGGAGGGAGGGAGCTAATGCTTCCAGGTGGAACTCAGATATTGAAGCTCTATTCAGAACACTGAATGTAGATGGGTCTGACTAGTTTCTCAGAGCAATGTCCAATAGCAATGATCAGTTTCCTTCTAAACTTGTTGTTCAATGTTTCTGTTCCTCAAATAAGTTACAACTTGGAATTCAGGATTTAAAGTGATAGTTCAGTTAACGGATTCTCTGGAGCTTTTCGATAAAATATGTAAACAACTATTTTTCAAGTCATGAAAAGCAGTACAACTCACATTTGCCTGTGGTCGATATGACCTATCATTACTTCTAACTAGCACTTCTGTAATGGAGGTCAGGAGACCGTGAAACAAGAAAGAGGGAAATGTCCTCTTCGGCACCTTGATCTTCCTCTATTTACCATTTCCCAATGTTCCTAAACTGAGCACCTTTCATCGAATGAGGGCCAACTCAATGTCTGTTACACTTGTTGACCAAGAGCTGGTTAGTATGGTATGCCTCAGAGAGGAAACTAAACTAGCGCTTCCTTTTTAGGGCTTTCCCTTTCATTTGTGAAATATCATACATTCTTCAGCTGAATAAAACCCTGTAAACACCCCTTGAATATTGCTCATGTGCGCCACAGCGTTGTACCGGCCGGCCTTGCAGACATGGAAGACAAGTAGAACCTGTTTCCTGCCTCTAGGAGGACAGTCTGGCAGGAATTGCATGAGTTAGAGCTAATTATAACAGCAAAATCATTTCCAGAAGTGATCTCATTTCAGTCATCATGACCCCAGAATCTTACCAGTACAAAGGATAATCACTACGTATAAATTTCTTCAAACTATGAAGAGGGCTGGGCATGGTGGCGCACACCTTTAATCACAGCGGGTGGCAGAGGCAGGTGAATCTCTGTGAGATCCAGGCCAGCCTGGTCTACATAATGAACTCCAGGCCAGCTGGGGCTACATGTCTCAAAAAACAAAAGCAAAAAACCGGAAACAAAACAAGACAACCTTGGAGAGAAGAGCTTGTTCATCTAGGTGCTTTTACCAGCTACTGCTTAGGGCCATTGCAAAGGTTCTCAATGTGACAGAGAAGAAAGCAGGGCCACTGGAAAGTGCGTTTTCTAGAAAAAGGGGCATGGTTTAGTTTCTGCTTTTGTAAAGACTACTTTGTTGTTTTGGTTTTGAGACAGGGTCTCATGCAACCCTGGCTAGCCTAAAGTTCACTAACGTAGCTGAGGCTGTCCTTGAACATCTGATTCTCCCGCCTCTTTGTCTTCTAAGTGATGGGATTACGGGCTTGTAGCACCAGAGGAGCCCCCTTTTATAGAGCAGTTTTTGGTCCATGGATTCCCTGCCCCCACACAGGCATACTTTTCCTCATTATCTACTACTATGCCATACCAGATTGGTACGTCTGTTAGCACTCATAAACCTACACTGACATATGGTTATTAACAAAGTCTTCCCTCTGCCGTGTACATTGTGTGGATTTTGACACATGTATGACACCATATATCCATCTCCCCTAGATTTGGTTCTGTAATAACTACCCTGACAAAAAGCAGCAGACAGGACAAAAGACTTTATTTGGTTTATAATTCTAAGTTACAGTCCATCATTTCCAGGAAATCAGGACAGGAACTCACATCCACATTAAAAAGCAAAGAAAGAATAAACGCATGGGTCCTTGTTTGTTTGCTTGCTGGCTCTCTACTCTCTTACACTGTTGAGGACCCCTGCCTAGGAAATGGTGCTGCCCACAATGGGTTGGACCTTCCCGTATCAATCAACAATCAAGACAATCCCCTGCGGACATGCCACAGACCAGCTTGATCTAGATCATTCCTCATTAAGATGCTTTTCCCAGGGACTGGAGAATGACTCAGTGCTTAAGAGCACTTGCCGTTCTTGCAGAGGACCAGGTTCAGTTTCCAGCACCCACATGGAGGCTAACAACTGTCTGTAACTCCAGTTCTGGGGAATCTGGAGCCCTCTTCTGACCTCCGTGGGCATTGCATTCACAGGTGCACTTACACACATGCAGGCTCTCTACTTAGGTGAGTCGAGGTGGTGTCAGGCTAACAATTAAACCTAACTAGCACACCGTCTTTAGGGTTTACAGACCAGTGTCCCTGCCCTAAAAGTCCCCCATGTTCTGACAGTTCCACCCTGCTTCCTCCCTCTGGCTACCGCTTACCTGACCCTATAGTTTAGTTTCCTCCTATTATACAGTTGGAATCAGATATATGTAACCTTCTCAGATTAGCTTCTTCCACTAGGTAAGAAGCGTCTGTTTCCTCTATGTCCCCGTGGGGTAATAGCTCGTTCGATTGTAGCATTATGTAGTATTCTGTGGTCTAAGTGCCTCACAATACATTTATCTGCATAGTCGTCACCAATCCAGTGGGAAAGGACTTTCTGTTCATGGTATTGACTGCTTCTTTGTCGAAGGTCAATTGACTATCATTTATGTGAGCCTATTTCTATTTGCGTAGATGTACAGGATTCTGTTCCATTCATCTGTCTATTCTTTTGCCAATATAACACTGGGCCAATCACTGCAGCCTGGGTACTAGGTCTTGAAGTGGCCAATTGGTGTCCCATCAAAGTTAGAGGAGTTCTTCAGTTAGTATTAAGTTTTTTTATCTAATTTTGGGTTGGCTGTTATAGGTTTTTATCTCTCCATATAAACTTCACAATTTGTCTGTCAATAGCTACAAAATAACCTGCCAGACTGATGGCATTGAAGGTATGAGTCAAGTTGGGAAGAACCGACATCTTGACAGTATTAAGTCTTGCTATATATGAACATGAACTATTGCCTAATCTATTTAAAATTTATTTCTCTTTTATAGTTTTCTTTTATAGATCTTATAAATATTTTGCTGTATATATGTTTTATTTATTTATTTATTTTTATTTTATGCGTATGAGTGTTCTCCCTGCATATATATATATATGTACACCTGTGTCATGAAATGCCTGTGGAGGCCAGAAGAGGGTGTTGGATCCCATGGAACTGGTGTTAGGAATGGATGTTAGATACCACATGGGTGCTGAGATCCAAACCCTGGTCCTCTGCAATAGCAGACAGTACTCTTAACCACTGAGCCATCTCTCTGTGTTTTGCTAGAGTTATATTTGATTTTGGGGGTTGAGTGCTAGTGTAAATGCTATTCTATTTTTTATTTCAAATCCCATTTGTTCACTGCTGGTCTAACTTAATGATGACCCTCCTTTGCTGTCATTGTTTATTAATTCCAGGAGTTTGTCACTGCTGTTGTTAATCACGTAACATCTACGTAGATGGTTATCTGTAAATAACAGAGTTTTGTTTCTCCCTTCTCAATCTGTATGCCTTTTCTCTCTTATTATTTTATTGTGAAGAAGGAATTATTCTTGCCTGTTCTTAACCTTGGTAGGAAAGCTAATTTCTTACTGTTAAGTCTGATGTTGACTGTGAGGTTTTTTGGGTATTCTTTTTGAAGTAGAAGAACTTCTTTTCTTATTCTTTACTGAGAAGTAGTTTACTTTAGAGGGTATAAAAATACCTTGTCAGGTGAATGTTCAATAGTTAACTAATAATAATAGTTTAAAAGTTAACATTCAATACTCAACCGAAAATGATACAATAGTCTCCAAAAGCAAATGTTTATTTAGTTATTTTTATTTTATGTATATAAGTGTTATGCCTGCATGTATGTAATGTAATTACCCATGTCATGTAATGCCCATGGGGGCCAGTGGGCATCAGATCCCCTGGAACTGGAGTTATGGATGGTTGTTAGCCACCATGTGGGTGCTGGGAACTGAACCCAGGTCCTCTGCAAGAGCAGCCAGTGCTCTTAACCACTGAGCCATCTCTCCAGCCCCATCTTCTCAGCTTTTTCTAATGAGCGCGCGCGCGCGCGTGCTGAAAATTGTTGAGAAGAAAGGTAAAAGCTGTGGGTATTACCCAATGAGTGGGAGGTGACACTGACTCCAATTGCCCACCCATGTAGAATACTGGCATCATTTGCCACTTGAGGCAAGCAGTAGCCATTTCTGTAAGAAACCTAGACTTAAAACTACGGTATCAATCTCTTCTTTTTGAACGCTTGCGCGTGCGCACACACACACACACACACACACACACACACACACAGTGGCCGTATGAGTAAAGATGCCATTAAATCATCTATGTCTGTGATTACTCGTGAAGAAGCCGGACCAACACATGCACGAAAGCCCATCCCGTATTACTCTCTCTGGCTTGTTGACTTTAGAACATGAAAACCTTCCATTCTAGGTGGACTGAAATACTCTGATGAGCGTCTTAGACCATTAAAACTCCAGCAGGAAAAAAAGAGAAGAGGAAGAGCTTTTGTTCAAAGTGGGCTTCAGTTTACTCTTCTTTCAGGAAAACCGTCTGAATGGGCTGAAGTCACACAGTGCAGGTCTAGAGGAGAGTTACTTTTAGGGGAAGAGAAACGATATGTGGGGGTGGAGAAGGGCAAAATGCTGGCTGGCTCCTGTCCCGTGCAGGGGCAGGTTGTGGCACAGTGCGCATCTGCTTTGCTTTCTCTTTGCAGTTGAGGCAGAGGGAAGGGGAAGGACTGTGTTTGGAGGACTTGAGTACCCACTGTTACTCGAGTACTTAGAAATTTGTGGGAGGCCTCGATACACAGAAATCAGGCAGTTTAGGGCATCTGACAGGAGGTTGGTCTAGGTATACCTGTCATATCCCAGGGAAACTTCACAATGCTTTGAGAGTGGTTGAGAGGGGGTTTGGTGGCCTCGCAATGAGGCAACAGGAAGAGCCCCATCTTGGGACAGCTAGGAGGAGCTGAGGAGTCACTCTCAGGGCTTCCACAATACACAAGTAGAGCAATCACAGAGGGTGCCATTATTTCTATCCTAACCTGGTCAAAACTGGGCATTCCAATGGAACACACTTCAGGAACCTGTGTCTATCTAGAAGCAATAAATACAACTAAAATTTGTAAATAATCCATTTTCCGAGTAAAGAAAAGAAAAGGTGCCTTGTTAGGTAAACATCACACCAAATTTTAAGAACAATAAACAAAAGACACTGTCATAATCATCTAGAGAATATTTGTAAATAATCTTGGGTCGCACTGCTGTCCGTGCAGGTGCCTCAGTAACAGCAGGCGATCCTGGCGCAAGGGCAGGAGCCGCAGCTGCAGCTGTGAGACCGCACCACCCAGAAGGGCGAGACGTGAGCGGTGGGCATCACAAGGCGTTCAGTGCTCCTGAGTCCCAGGGACTGCCGGACTACGGGTTTAACAAGCCAGGGGGAGTGCTGGTTGCCCCCGTTAGCACAGCAGTTTGGAAAACTCCTTATGTATTCATGGGTTTGAAGAGACGTCATCAACCCCTTGAATTCACTTTGAGAGAGACCCTGGATTATGCTCTTTTTCTTCATTACTTTACAGAAAACAGTGCAGGAGCTGTTTAGAGATTACTAGATGAAATCTGTGCTGATGTTCACAGTGCCGTGGGCTTAAGAGTTGTGCGTTTTTTTTGTTTTTTGTTTTTGTTTTTAACTAAGAACTAAAGGAAATAATACATAAGACAAAACAAAGTTTTATTTTCATTTTAGTATGATCATTTTTAAACTAATCATATAGCAGAGTTGATGTCCTTGGGTACAGTTCTACAGTTTTTAACGTGTCCTTAATGATTACAGGTTGAAATGGGGACAATTTGAGTGTCCTTTTAAAAAAGTTGTTGTTTAAAGGATATTTTCCAGCTTTCCTCAGTCTGCTGTTTCCAGAGACATTTGTTAATCCAGTCATCTAAGTGAATTTTCTGGACAACAACTTTTCTTAGAGGAAAGGATATAAATGAATGAAATCCACGTAGACTCATGGGGGATTTAAAATAGATAAAGCAATTAATATCAATTGGTAACATTGAAAAATAACCCTGAACAGTTTTATTTACTAGTATCAATTTCCATTGTCAGTCTGTTAGGATCCATAGCACCTCAGTTACCAACTAACTGGCTCCACTATTTGGAGAGAACCATGGGACAGAGTCCCTTAGTTAGGAAGAGCGTTCATAGACAGAAATACACAAATCCTCTGGGAACGAAGCTACCTTCATTGATAAAATCATCGAGACTTAGATGAAATAATATCCCGCTGTTTCATAATATCATAGGAAGTTACATGGAGTGGCTTTCGTCTGTTCACAACACATGTGGTAATAGGGCAGATAACAGCTCCGGGCGAACGTCTAAGGGAGACCGTCTGTCTGGACCCCTTGGTGGTCTCTCTCCTGTTCCGTCTTCCTTTTGCCTTCACATACCCAAGGCCCTTCAACTCTCTGTTTCTAGACATGACTTAACAGGTGGGTAGGAGTGGCCTTAAAGGCAGGGTCCGAATCTGAGGTCTGAGATGGAGTGGGCTGGTAGATTTCCCATGGTCCCATCATTTCAGGTGTGGAATGTTTGGGAATCAGGAGAGGAATCTAAAAGTCGGGTACCAAAGGTCTGGCTGAGGTAACATTGGAGAAAGGGGTTAAGTAGGAGTTGGGTGTGCGCAGGAGCAATGGGCTCATCTCAAACTATGACTTTGCAAAGAGGCTTTCCAAGTTTAGCCGGCCCTGTTGAAGAACATTGGGTAGGCTTAGCGATTGCTTTCACGATGGGATGGGTTCCGTGGCTCGCACCGATCTGACCCTCCCTAGACTCAGTTGTCTGCCCACCAGCACTTCTCTCTATCAAAACAGGAAATGACTTGAAATGAAGCAATGTTAGTTCTATTATTATATTTCACTATAGCTGCGCTCTCTGCTTAATCAGCCCTGCTCTGCCAAGGGTTTGAAAAATTCCACTTGTGGCATGAAATACTGTCTATTAATACTCTAAGCAGCAGATAAAAATATTTTGTTTATATGCTTTTAAGATGGATGATGAATGGACGGATGGATAGATTTTGAAAATATTATCATGAGTGTGTTGTTTCTTTTTATAGTCCTTAAAAATGGATTCTCATCTAAAATTACTATTTAGTTTCCACAGAGTAGTAAATGTGCTATTCACTGAGAGACTCAGTCACATGAGCAGAGACCCTGCCTGGGTCAGTGGACCAGTTAGGTTGGCCCAGCACCTGGCCCCAGACTTCCAGGTCACCTTGTTAATGAAATACTTACAGGGCCTCACAAGGTCAGATCTCTGGTAGCCTTTTAATCCAAATAGTGCCTGCTGGGAGACAGCAGTTCAGCAAATCGCTTTTAGAAGTCTCTAATATCTGCTTATCTGATTGCATTAAAATAAACAGATTGCCTCAAATCTTCAGAGGCTCAATATTGAATACATAAACTAATTATTCTGTAGGTAAAATATTTGTTTAGTATTTATGTAGGATGACAAGGAAAACCAGATTTTTCTATCGTTACAAAGTATACAATTCAGAATTACTTGGTTATTTTGTTTCTCTAACAAAATCTTCCCTCAAATGTTCAGAACAAAATTCACGTTTGGGCAAGTGCAGTGCACACACCCATCTGGGGTGGGGTGCACAGTGACACACGCACACACACACACACGCACACACACACACGCACGCATACACAGAACTTGTATCCTACAGTCTGTGTGTCCGTGTGGTTTTGGTTAAGCCAAGTAACTGGTAGGAGATAGGAAGGCATAATTTATAGATGCCAGGAGGTGGCATCACACTGTGTTTGGTTTTAGAATTTTAAAAAGGCTTCATGTGCACATTGCCAAAATATTCAAAAGAGGGAGGTGAGCACTTGTGGGGAGGGTGGTCCCCCCACCCCAAGGTTCATCAGCTTCTGTGGGAACCTGGCGAACTTGCTCTTCCTTTCCTAGCTGTGTAGGAGTGTGGTTGACCAGCCCAGTGTTGCTTTAGTGTCCCTCGTGGGTTGTTTCCCCTGGAGAGTTGCCTGGGAATCTTGACCCATGGCCTGGCTCTGACCACTCCATCCTTTATGAAGGAGCCAAATCATGTGTCAAGGGAACGGGAGGCATGGGTGTTGGCAGGTGGTGCCAAGCCTAGATATAACCTTTGTGCTGGGGTGGGAGGTGGGGCATGTGAGAAATGCCTTTCAGTCTATTCCTAGCAGGTGTCACAAAGATTTCCCAAGCTGTTACGGAGTAAGTCTATAGGCTCTTTTTCCTACTCAAGGCTATTTGCAAATAACCAAACACAGGAAATAGCCAGGAAATGCTGTTCACCCACAACAGAATGGAAATGGTTCCTCTTCTTGGGGTAGGTGTGAGGTTTGGGTTTTTCTAGGTGGGGTTAGGAGGAGGTGTGACATGCATGTTGTCAGCTCTCCAAACGGTCCAGGAGTCAGGGTACCATCTCTTTTCTGCCCTAATTTGGGTACGGTGAGATTTGTCACAGTGCTGGTGTGTTTTGAGTGCACTGTCTCAGAAACGTAGATGGACAAGTTTGTGTATTTCCACAAAGTCAGAAATCACCAAATAATAAGACATTAATAAAATCCATCAGTTTCATTGCCAACAGTTTGCCACGTAGTCTTGGTTTTCTTTGGGGGCTGTTCTAGTTTGTTTCTCTGGAGTGTTTGTTCAAAACACGCTGACCGATACCAACCTGGGGAGGAAAGGGTTTATTTGTCTTACGTCTCCCAGGTCACAGTTCATCAGGGAGCCCAAGGTAGGAACTCAGGGCAGGAACCTGGAGGCAGGAGCTGGAGCACAGGCCATGGAGGAACTCTGCTTACTGGCTTGCTCCCCTGGCCCCTGCTCAGCCTGCTTTCTTATACAACACAGGCCCACCTGCCCAGGGGTGGCACCACCCACAGTGGGCTGGGCCCTCCCGCATCACAGTCAAGAAGATGCCCTTCAGACACCGCCACAGGGCAGTGGAGGAAATTCTCCAAGTGAGGCCTCTCCACCCAGGTGTGTCAGGCTGACACTAAAGCACGCAGCACACTGGCCGTTGGCAAACACAGTTCTTTTATTCTGATCTTAATTACAAATATTCACGCCTAGATCACATGTTTTACATGACATAGTAATTATATCTATATGGAGGTTTCAGAATGGCTACAAAATGGTTTAAAATGTCCACAGCAGACTTCAAACGGTTCAGAAGTCTTCCTGGAGGCAGAGGAAGAGCATCAATGCAGATACAAAGACATCAGTGTCCAGGCAGGGGCGGGGGACGTTAGGTAATGCCACAGAGGCAGGCCAGATTGCAGGATCGAGCCCAGGGAGATTGAGTCTAGCAGTGAAGGTGTCATACAGGACCGTGGGGGTCCTAGAGGAGAGGTGAGATGGACAGACAGGTGGATGGACAGAGGCAATTTATGCAGGTCCTCAGCAGTAGGGATTGGACTAAACGGAAGCACAGGTCCTGGGGAGCTCTCTACCTGTTGGTCCTTCATCTACACACTGAGTGGTCAGATGACAAGTTGGTGGTGGCCATAACCACTGCAGTGGCAGATGCCCTTCTCTTTAGGAGGGTCTAGGAGAGGGTGTTGCATTTTTCCTTGGTCTTGTATGTGTGATAAGTTCTTGGGCCTGATTTTTCTGATACGAGTTTAATCCATCCATGTGCTCACACGGTCCCAATCTACTTTGGTAAGTTTATAGGTGGTATCTTCTTGCTTTTAGGAACCAGTCTGTGCTTCATGATTGATGCTGGGCAGGTGGTGCTGTTTATGTGGGGAAAAGAAGTGCAGAGTCATGCTGCCTGTTTTCTCTCTGTAAAATGGAGCCGTCACCCAGGGCAGGGCACAATCAGAAAAACCCGTTTTGTACACTGTGGCGTAGCTTAGAGCAGGGCACAGCCTGATCCTAACATGACGGATGTGCTTTTTATCATTTTAATGATATCATAATGAGCTCAAAGTCATCTGGCGTGTCAGCAAGGGGCCTGACCCCATATAGCTGGTCTGGAGTTCCCCTAGCAGGGGGTAACTGGGTGTAGGCAGCTGGAAGCAGTACTTATTGGCATCTGTTTAACTTATTGCATCTCTAAGCAACCAGACTTGATAGGACCATGGGCTATCAGTAATTTTGTGGTTTAGGCTGACGATGAAGCCTTTTTCTTGTCTAGGTATTTTAAAGTATTCTCTGTAGGCACAAAGAGACAGAGGTTAATGAAGGAAAATCAAGGGTGTGAGAGTTTGAGAATATTGGCAAGAGAGTGACTGGTATGGTGGTGATGATGCCGTGTGGGGAGGTGCCTGAGAGGAAGCGGGAGAGTGCCTGGGAGAGCCAGGGGGCACTGCAGTGGGCCTAAACAAGTTGGAGAAAGAGGAGCTGGTGGTACAGGAGACCTCCTGATACCACTTCACAGATGGAGTGATGCCCGGCCTGGAACAGAGCTACGGCGGACAGATGTGTCAGCAGAACAGATGTGGTAGCCTAGAAGTTACAGAGTAAAGGAATTTGAGGCTCTCAGAGTGAATATCATTGTCACCTAAGACAGTGGTATGGGTTGTATGAAGTCAGGGCAATGTGAACCAGATGCATTTGTTCAATGTAATGTTGCACAGTTAAGGTTTTAGTTTTAAACAAATAACTGAAATACATGAAATCAGAAGGTTATGTTTCTGGCATAGAAAGACTATTTTGACACTGATATCAGGGCTCAGAATTCAAATGCTTATCTTAAAAATTTATCTTTAACAAAAATCGTAGGTAAAAGCCCCAGTTTTTAAAACCACAGATGCACAACTAAAAATGAGTTGAACAGACAGAGCCCTTGTGATCAACACATCTAATATTGTGATTCGCAGTAGACTCTTAAATGGTCCTGTTAAATACTACATTGATGCCCCTTATTTCATGCATTTGTCCTCTGACACATTGGTCACTGAGAGCTTGTGAAATCAAGTGTCATGTCAGACACCGAATCTCCCCACCTAGTCCTGTGCGCGAAGGCGGTTGACACTTTGATTTACTAATGTCTTTAAGATTTTGGGTTCCATTTTCATCTTTGGGATGTTTTTGGCTCTGCATCTCAAAAGCTCTTCTGTTTACGGTGTGTAGTTGGGAATCCAGACGTTCGTTGTGAATTTAAGGATTAAATTGTGTCCTCTTTCCGAGTGGCCGTTGCCCCTTACACTGAAAGCCTCAGGGCTCGTTCCGAATGGCTGGGGATTCTTGTGGAGCACATTCTAGCTTCTCTTCCTGCGGGATGTCTGACTGACACTTCTATTCTGAACTATTGTGTGCTCGGGATAGCTTACCTGTCAGGTTAAAAAAGCTGTTGGTTCCCATCGCTAGAACCCCAAAGAGCTAAAAAAATAAAACGAAACAAAGAATTCAACCTCTCATCTTGGCTGCACTTTCAATTTGGATACCTGAAAGAAAGTGAGACTTTGTGGTTTAGAACAGAGATTGACCTTCCCGTACCTACGTGTGCAAGGCTGGTACATATGCAGCTACGCCAACAAAAGCCAGGTGTCTAACACAAGCTCCTTTGGCCCTGGTAGCTGGTGCATGTGAGTGACCTTTTCTAACTCCTTCCCCGGGATGAGGTAAAGTTGCCCCTCACAGATTTGCTTTTCTTTCCTGCAGGACATTTGTGAAGATATTTCTGACCACGTTGAACAAATTCATGCTCTCCTTGAAACGGAGTTCTCCCTGAAGCTGCTGTCCTACTCGGTCAACGTCATTGTGGACATCCACGCGGTGCAGCTCCTCTGGCACCAGCTCCGGGTGTCTGTGCTGGTTCTCCGGGAACGCATCTTGCAAGGCCTGCAGGACGCCAATGGCAACTACACCAGGCAGACTGACATTCTGCAAGCTTTCTCCGAAGAGACAAAGGAGGTGAGTGGGCTCTGAAGGCAAGTGTGCGTTCTCAAGTGTTTCCATTTGAAAATATTTCCGGTTTAGAGATGTGAGAATGAGCTTTTAAATAGGTAAGTGAACAGGTGCTGAGCTGGGCCTTGGATCTAGGTGTCGTGACTGTAAGTTAGGGCACTTCTGATGTGAAGGGGGCTTTGACGTACCAAGTAGTTTACATAGATGCCATTCATAGATAATGTTAATACTTCCTGACTTCCTGTCCCCTCTTCAGTTATTTAAAACATATTTGTTGAGGACTTGCTGTGTACAGACATTTGGTGCTAAAATATGATCAAAACATCATTCCTACTTTTGAGGAGCTTTGGCCCTAGTAGGGAATCGAGGTTAATAAACTAAGGCCAAAGTGTGATAAGCCTTCAAGGTGCAGTTGGAGACCAGAGAAAGAGACATCAAATCGAAAGACTTTCCAGAATGAGTCTAACCTGAGCCCTGAAGGGGAGGTGGGACTAGACAGGTGAATAGGAGCAGAAAATGATCTAGGCAGGGTAATGGCAGGAGCAGGACCAGGGGTAAGACAGGGGCCCAAGAAAAAAGCTGGGGGCAATTGGAAGTAGGGCTTGGCAAGGAGCTAACAGAAAAGCAGATTATAAAGATAAGCTTCTGAAGCCATAGCAAGAGAATTGGACCTTATTTTGAGGACAGGATAAGCGTTTCCTAACAGGAATGTTAGGATTAACTGCCTGCCTTGGAAAAATTACTCTGGATGTAGCAAATCAAATGAGAATTGTTGGAACATTATATAATCAATTAACTTTATTTTTCTTGTGCACGATATGAGTACTTTGAATCATTCATTCATTCATTCATTCATTCATTTTATTTATTTATTTATTTATTTATTTATTTATTTATTTATTATTCATTTCTTGGTCTTTTTTGAGACAGGATCTCCCTGTAGTCCCAGCTGCCCTGGAACTTACTATGGAGACCAGGCTGGCCTCTAATTCACAGAGATCTGCCTGCCTCTGCCTCCTGAGTGCTGGGATTAAAACATACACCACCACATAGCCTGACTCATTCCTTGTTTTTTGTTTTCTTTTGTTTTTTTTTTTTACTTTTTATTGTTTTTATTTTATGTGTATGAGTGTTTTGCCTGCATGTATGTTAAATGCATCTGTGTCACACAATGCCCCTGGAGGCCAGAAGAAGGCATTGGATTCCCTGGAACTGGAGTCATGGATGGTTGTCAGCCCCTTATACACATGCAGGCAATATGCTCACACACATAAAAAGTAACAAATTAAAGATTGTGAATCTCATTATTGTTCCCTTAAAATTGCACAAGCTGTGACTTTTATTTGTATGGCTCACTCCTGGATGTTCTGGCTTCTGATTTTGATATTTAAGAAGCCTGTTCTGGGTTTGAAGCACAAAAACCACACATTTCCACTTAGAACATTTTTTTTTTTTTTGAGATTGGGGTTAATCTTGATCTGTCTGTGCAGATACTTCAGTGTTAGAAGCAGTTCATCTTGGTGATAACCTTCTTCTTCAATGTACTTTAGTACTAAAATGAGTAATACAATGAGTAACAAGAGTAGCAGACTGAACATCGCTGTAGCACTTATCCATGTTCCACACTTTCATCTTATGTACTTTTAGCATCTCAACATCTCTGTGACTAGGCTTATTATTTTGTTTTTAAAATTGTATTTTTATTTTATTCTCTCTGTCTCTCTGTCTCTGTCTCTCTGTCTCTGTCTCTGTCTCTCTCTCTGCATGCATGTGTGCCATGACATATATGTGGTAGTCAGAGGTCAACTTTCAGAAGTCAGTTCTCTCCTACCATGTGGGTTCTGGGGATCAAATTCAGGTTGTCAGGCTTGGCACTGAGCCATTTCACTGACCCTCTTTTTTTTTTTTTTAAATGAAAGAAATGAGACTTAACAACATCAGACTACTGGCCTGTCATCACACAGCTAGTTAGTGCTAGAGCCAGACCATGACTTTATTAATCATGGTGTCAAGCAAAAGTACATAATCAGAGGAAGAAATTACACAAAGGTGGAGAGAGACAGTCCAACATATCCCTGCCTGTTCATTCCACGGCTGCGCCTTTGAGCCTCACTCTGTGCAGGCAACACATTTTCTGTGTGGTTCATAAGCTCATGGTGCTTACGTGCAGAAGGAGGAATAAATTAGTCAAATATTCACAATAGCGATTATTTACATGGAGATGAATGCTTAAAGAGAAATTAGCAGAGATTTAAGATTCTTACTCTGAATATTTCTGACTGAGGTTGTGTAAAAACTTTGGCTAATCTCTAAGGGACAAGGAAGAGTAAGATAGTAGAGACGATGTTGATAGGAAGCTTTCAAGATAGGAAACAGGAGTATGGCGTTCTGAGGAGGGAGGGGACCTGGTATGATCAGAAACTGAAAGGAAGACATTATGGTTGGGTACCCGGGGTGGGGGATGAAGGAGGGGAGAGGGTTACGTGAGAGAGGCCTATTCCTGCCTGCCTTCAGGGGGTTTGGAGTTTGGGAGATGGGGTAAGAGGTGGGGAAGGAATCTCATACGTGGTACTGGGATTTTAAGTAGGATTTTTTTTTCAATCGAACAGCCCAAGGAAGCTACTAAGAATTTTACGCAGAGAAATAACAGCACTGATTTGCAATTTTTAAAGGTTCCTGTGCTGTCAGCATAGAGCACAAATCTGAGGAACAGACATGTCAGTTTAAAAGATTATACCAGGTCAGAACTTGGCTTTGGGTCCAACAAGACTCAGTCCCAGGCCCAGGTTGGTCCTTAGTTGAGAGAGGCCACGTGTTTATTTCCTTCCTTCCACTCTGGCTGCTCTAATGCAAAACATAACAGTGCAGATCCCAGAAGAAAGTCGTTAGGGTTAAATGAAGTAATAATAGGAGCCAACCATTCCCACTTAGGGAAACTGAGGCCGAGGAAAAGGTAGAGGGGCCATTGTCGTTATTATGATTGTCTGGATGTCGTGGAGAGTGTTGGGAGTAAGAGATAAAGGCAAGGGCACATTTAACAAGTGAGTAATCAAACTCCCTGTAAGTTCTGGGGGGACCAGATCTTGGGATAACATGGTTGAAGGGACACAGGATCTGACAGCTAGAACAGAGGTCACTTTCACCTCCTTTTCTAAAGGCCTAGATCAGGCTGTCCTTCAGCTTGGTAAACACAGTAGGATCCAGGGCCCTGTTACCCTACATCATCAATCAGAAATCCCCCCGTGTGTCCTATAATGCCAGAAACTACATTGGCAATTGGACAGAGCCATAATAACACAAGGGACGTGTAAAAAGTGAAATGATGCTGTTACTTAGAATGGAAGAATTTCAAATCCAATCAGCCTACTTGGAATTCTGGATAGGGAGGGAGGAGGCCAGTTAGTAACTAACGTAGACTGATAGTAGCAGAGAGATGGGCAGATACAATGCGAGGGAGGAGATGCAGCTGAGATACCAGGTCTGGACATTCAGAGTTTTCTCAAGAAGCTTTGAAAGGTGGGACCCTGCGTCAAAAAAAAAGTTACTGAGTGTCTACTGGGACTTAGCCATGGTGGTAGGTGTTTGGGTGAGAGCAGAAATCAAAAGCGACATTCAGAAATTCCCGGAGACTTTACTCACATCTCGCTTTTCCTCACGGAAATGGGTGTTACTTGTTTACTTCAGAGAAGCTTGTGAAGCCAGAGCTGTGGTGTGGGCCTGTAATCTTGGCTATTCCGGAGGCTAAGGCCCAGGGCCTGCACGTTCAGGCCTGACGGGTTCACAGAGGGAGTTCAAGGCCAGCAGGATAGCGCAGACGATAGCATGGTAATAGAACACTTTCCTAGGACATGCAGGGCCCTGGGTTCAATCCTCAGAGCCACAAACAGGAAACAAAGCCTGAAATGCTTATGAAATGCTAGTGCGCTGTTTTAAAATTGAAAAGATAACTATTTTTGCATTGATCTTGACCATTTCTAGGGCTCTATGCCCTGTTAAAGACACATTTTTGAATATTTAAGAGGAGGATCCTGCATCTAAGGCAGTGTGACATTGGCTAATGTGCCTTTCTATAGCTCGGACTGAGAAACAGAAGCTGACCGTTGGACTGGCCTGTGCCTAGATTTCACTTGAACTGTAGTTAAGTGTTATAAATATTGCATTTATTGGAACCTTACTATTGTCTGTTTCAGGGCCGGCTTGACTCTCTAACAGAAGTGGATGACTCAGGGCAGTTGACTATCAAGTGTTCTCAAAATTACTTGTCTCTGGATTGTGGCATCACTGCATTTGAACTGTCAGACTACAGTCCCAGTGAGGATCTGCTTGGTGACCTGGGTGACGCAACCTCCAGCCAGGGCAAAACTAAACCTTTTGACTCTTGGAGCTACAGTGAGATGGAAGAAGAGTTTCCTGAGCTGATCCGAAGTGTTGGGTTGCTGACTGTGGCTGCTGACCCTGTCCCTTCGGGCCGTGAAGCTCTCAAGGAGGACTCCTCTCAAATGTCTCTGTCAGAAGAGGGCAAAGGTGGAGGTCAGCAGGACGATGCTTCCGCAGCTGAGGGGCAACCAGGCTCAGCACCCGGGACACGCTCCTCGGGAGACGTTCTGGCCGATGCTCGGTCCTCTTCGGAGACTGAAAAGCAAGACTCTAATTCTTGCCCACAGCTTGGTGCAAAGAACCACCGGCCTCTTCCTTGTGAAAATACAACTCCCAAGAGGTCCATCAGAGAGTGCTTTCACTATAATGAGGACTCTCCCACGCAGCCCACACTGCCGAAAAGAGGGCTTTTCCTGAAGGAAGCGGCTTGTAAGAACGGGCGGACGGGCAGCAGAGGCGAGAAGCAGACGGTTGATCTGAACCCCGAGCTGAGCAGAAGCACCCCGGCCCTGGCGGACGCCCCGGACAGAGCCAGGCTCTGCCTGGCCCTGCAGCCCCCCTCCTCCGGCCCCGCGGCTGCCAGCCGGTCCTACGAGTGCTTGCACGAGGTCGGGGTTGGCGGTCCCGAAAACGCAGTCAAGAGCCACAGCGAAGAAGCCTCGCGCAGCCTGGGAAGGCTCACCGACTGCCGTGAAGGGAAACCTCGCCTGAAAAGGCCGCGGGTGGGTTCCGAAGAGCCCGGGCCCTGCCGGACGCCGAACCGAGGACCGGGTTCTGGAAAGCGAGCTGAAAGCGCCGGGAGCTCGGTGCGGCCGGTGCCTGCGACGACAGGACCCGGGACGGACTCGGCACCCGCATCCTCAGCACCCGCATCCCCAGCACCCGCATCCCCAGCACCCGCATCCTCAGCACCCCCCGCATCCTGCACCCGCATCCTCAGCATCCGCATCCTCACCACCCGCATCCTCAGCATCCGCATCCTCAGCACCCGCATCCTCAGCATCTGCATCCTCAGCATCCGCATCCCCAGCACCCGCATCCTCAGCATCCGCATCCTCAGCACCCTCATCTTCAGCATCCGCATCCCCAGCGGGGCGGCGCGGCCAGACCGGCCAGGATGGGCAGGGGCCAGCGCGGCCAGACCCCTCCTGTTCACCATCCTTCACTGACGACGGCA